>NW_015386858.1:68984-350135 GCF_001527695.2 Protobothrops mucrosquamatus | reverse complement strand
ATTATTATTGTATAGTTCTAGTGTGCCCAAGCGAAGAAATGGCAAAGTATTCATTTTTGAAGACGTTAAGGCATTTTTCAAATGTTTCAAGGGGTTTCCTCATTGTGTCCAATGGGGAATATATTTTTCTTGCCATACAATTATGATTGTAATTCTGTTTTTGTGGCAGACTTCCGTTGCTTCCATTGCCTTGATTTGTCTTAACCAAAATGAAAACGGGGTGACAAGTATAATTAACTAAGTCCTATATCTGTCGTTTCTTAAAAGGTTGATCACTGTAAAGTTGTAGATGTGTTTCTTTCAAAAATAATTCTCTTGGTTCAGAAAAAGAAGCGGCATCCTTATGAATGCAAGGGAGCTGAGATACAGGTCTTGGGAGTCCCAAATGCCCTTTAGACATTTGGCATTTTAAGTGCCATGAACCTCATTGAGCAAGTCTAATGGCCTGTGTTTGTGGGCATTGTAATTACAACCACTGTTTTATCTGCTATTCAGTTTCACAAAAAGTTGTAATTTCTGACAATAAGCCTTTTTTTGGCTATTCCCCCAAGATTGGAGTGTTGGCTCTCACATTGATTCCTGAAGTGGCTCCTATCTGCTCGGGATAATATTCTTGTTTCTGTTTTGAAGACAGGGAGATGGGAATTAGAACCCTAAACAGCCATCTTGAAAATTAGACAGTGTGGGAATAGTTATATTAATTGTTGAAATAATCAGTGTTACATGCTACGATTCTGGACTGTGGAATCTACTTGATATGAACAGCCATCATTCTCTTCAGATGTGTTTCCTTTCTTATTGCTCAGGCAAATTAACAATATTAAGATGCCACAACCCACACCGTTCATACAGAAATAGGGAAATGAAAAAAATATTCTCATCAGCATTTGGATAGTCGGTCACCACAGCTGAAATATGCGTTTTGGGAGTTTAGGTCTATATACTGAACAAAATACTGTTTTATTCAATACAAGAGTTGGGACACAGCCACTTGTAGAAGGAGAGGAGAAAGGAAGCAAAGTGTAATTATCTTGCCTTCTTTGCCTCAGGAAATCATTCTAGTATTCAGATTTTGTTTTAGCCAAAACCCAGAAGCACCACTTTTCAGATTTTCTGCTGAACTTCAGCTGGACTAAGATGATTTGGGAAAAATTTCAAAACAGTTTTGTTCTTTGTTTCATGCATACACCAATTTCCAAAGGAATAATTAAGTATGAGATGGTTTTGTTTCCCCCTGCTATGTCTTCTCCTCCATATTGATCTGGACCTGCTTACAAGAAAAATGTAAGCTCAAAGTACTCTTTGAAGTGCTTGGTTGTGGAAGAACGCTTGTTCAGTGCACAAGTGACTTGGATATTAAAAGCTTGCTGATTACATTTACATTGTACTGGAGAGTTTTTATTCTGTTGTTTATGTCTTCATAAGACTGCTTCATATGATTATTTTTCTTCTTGACTATCTGCAGCAGAAAGATGACTGATTTCTTCCTGCTTCAGTCCTTATTTTTATATTCCTAAGGTAGACCAGCTCACATTCAGGGAATGGGACAACTTGCCACAGTCAGCTCGCTGTGGCCCACTCTCCATGTCCAACTCACCACAGCCAACTTGTCGCAGGACAACTTACTGCGGAACAATTTAACAATTCTGTTTAATTACTTAAAATAAATAAAAATTTCATTTTGTTCCTCCTTTTGCATCCTTTTTTAATGATTCTATTCCACATTTGTTATTAGTGTAACTTTTGTCCGGCAATAAGTTGTCGTGTGGAGAGTTGGCCACGGCGAATTGTCATAGACCCCACATTCACCAGACATGTGAATACACTGATTTCTCAATAGTGATAATTCTGACTATGGAATTTTGAGAATTGAAATCTAAACTTGGGGATAGATGTACTAGGTCAGGGGAGTCATAAAAGAGCCAAAGTTGACTACCCCTGTACTAGGTGAACGAATGATGATGATGATGATGATATGGATTTCACCAAAGCAAAAACATAATATGAATGAGCCACATTGTGAGTGGAGTAGCTTTAGTGAAAGGCATTAAATTCATCAAATGAATAGGGAAATCCTTAACAGAAAAAGTACCAATCAACAGCTTGATTTTGTTTCTAAGCATTTACCCAAAGAGCAAAATTCCTATCCTTGTAGACACACACTAAGTGGTTGGTGCTTCTTTGTGGGTTTGCTTTTCTGTCATAGGTAAAAAATGCAGAGATGATTTTATATAGCTTGTACAGTGTTCCCTTTAAGTCAATCTCAATCTTGCTCTGGATAAAGAAGGAAAAATGTGACTGGGAATGGGAGAGACACAGCAATGAGTAGATATAGCAGTGATGACGAACCTTTTAGAGACCGAGTGCCCAAACTGCAACCCAAAACCCACTTATGTATTGTCGGGTGCCGGTTGGGTGTAGCCCATTGGGTGGGTGTGGCCCATTGGGTGGGCATGGCCCATTGGGTGGGCGTGGCTGCGGTGGTAATGGCAGACTGGGTGGGACTAAAAAATTCAATCAATTCCAACTTTGTGAGATCTTTTTTTTCCCCGCGAGAAGTTGAAATTGATTGATTGATTGAACCTTTTTTTTTGCACACGGCGGCAGAGGCTTAAAGTGAAAAGGTTTTATGAAATCCAGCTGAAGGCCTAGGACTGGGGCGATGGGGCGCATGCCCACAGAGAGGGCTCTGAGTGCCACCTGTGGCACGCGTGCCATAGGTTCGCCACCACGGAGATGTAGTAT
Organism: Protobothrops mucrosquamatus; assembly: GCF_001527695.2. NCBI lineage: Eukaryota > Metazoa > Chordata > Lepidosauria > Squamata > Viperidae > Protobothrops > Protobothrops mucrosquamatus. The sequence goes on along the minus strand of NW_015386858.1, from coordinate 347,390 downwards.
TCAACAATGGCTAGACAGGCTGGGTCTATCACTTGCAGTACAGAGGTTGGTAATACGATTAAAATGATGTAGGGAGCAGAGATATTACAACTTCTAGTCAAATAGTTACTGTTTTTTATTTTGAGCACTTGGATGAGTTGAATCTATTTTGAGAATTGGCATTTAGATGACAAAAGTTTTAATAACCATAATTCTGTCCAGTTCAAATGATGACAAGATGAAGAAGATTCTATTGAAGTACATTCCTGGTGCAGCAAATAGCCTTGGCTAATCTTTCTGACATTGGCTAGGAAAATCTGGCAGCAATAGTCCATTCCACTCTGGAGAAAGAGGGCCCCCAGAAGCATATGATTATATAATACTGATAAACCTAAGAGTGACCCTAGCTAATATCCCAATGGAAAGACCAGCAGGGAGCCTATTTAAGCTGCCTTGAGCTTTCCAAGAAAGTAAACAACAGTAGAAAGTTTTGCCAACTATTAGGTATGGCGCGATGTAATGATATGCCATATATCATAGGCACGTGGCTCCAATTACAGTACATAACACTAGATGGAAAGCTGCATGCTAAATTGGGGAAGGAACGGAGGATTTGTAATTTATTTAGAAGTCTCCTTCCATGCCATGACTGAAACGGGAGGGACAGCTGCACCTGGCTTGCTAAATGTTCACAGGGCACCTTCCCCAGATACTCTCTTGCGAGTGATATGCTCCAAGGGGGCTGTCTCTGAGGTGTCAAGCTCAATCTTGTACTTGGCTAGAATCTTCAAGATGGGACGAAGCTTCAGCCACCACTGCGTTTTGGGGATGCGATGACTGTCAAAGAAGAATAAAGGTAAGGTCAGTATCTGCATGGCAGGGTTATCCCATTCCACTGCAACATATTTGGTGGCTACAGCTACTCTGCCTTTGAGAAACATTTACCCAAGCTTGGGAAACTTGTAGGAAGTTGTAACAATGGGCATGTTCACAAAGTTAAACTATAGTGGTCTAGTAGTTAAGGCATCAGGCTAGAAGCCAGACCATGAGTTCAAATCCCACCTTGGCCATGAAAGCCAGCTGGTTGATCTTGGGCCAGTCGCATACTCTCAGTCCAACCCACCTCAGAGTTATTGTGGGGAAAACAGGAGGAGGAAAGGAGTATTAGGTATGTTCGCCACCTTGAATTAATTTATAAAAAAAAAAAGGTGGGATACAAATAAAATATACCTTTGTTTTGCAAATAAAACTATACAAAACATGAAGCTCAAGCATTTTCTACCACATGATCAAAGAAAGAACAAAGAATTCAATTTCATTCCAGCAGGGGCCTGGTTTGTTTAAAGTGAGTTATGAGTTATTTAACAATTGATGTTTTAAAAACAGACATACCTAAAACACCGAATTCTATGCTTGCTTAACAAATTAGAATTTTATTTTAAATCAGCATTCATGTAATAAACCAGGAATCTACTAAACTGGAACTTGGGAGGAAACCCTATCCCCAAATTCTGCTTGGGTATATAATAATAATAATAATAATAATAGTAGTAGTAGTAGTAGTAGTAGTAGTAGTAGTAAAGTTGGAAGGGACCTTGGAGGTCATCGAGTCCAACCCCCTGCTCAGGCAGGAACCCTACACCATTTCAGACAAATGGCTGCCCAGTCTCTTCTTAAAAACCTCCAGTGTTGGAGCATTCACTGCTTCTGGAGGCAGGTTGTTCCACTGGTTAATTATTCTAACTGTGAGGAAATTTCTCCTTATTTCTAGGTTGCTTCTCTACTTGATTAGTTTCCATCCATTGCTTCTTGTCCTGCCTTCAGGCGCCTTGGAGAATAGCTTGACTCCTTCTTTGTGGCAGCCCTGAGATATTGGAACACTGCTATCATGTCCCCCCTCGTCCTTCTCTTTGTTAAACTAGACATACCCAATTCCAGCAACCGTTCCTTATATGTTTTAGCCTCCATAAGCTTAACTGTATATTATTAATTAGACACATATCCTGTTTTCCTCAAGGAATTCAAAGCAGCTCATGCACACAAACCAGCTCTGTAAATATGTTGGGTTGGATGTATAGCTGAAATTGCATTAGAATCTGGATTTTCCTAGTCTTCCTCTACCTCCGTATCCTCTACAGTGCCTCACTGCAGATTTAAGTCTGAAACATTTGTTCCATTCTCAGAGAAATTTCCAACTTTAGACTTCCCTGTCCTCTGCCATTTTTTAGATTTCTGAATCTATGTTCACCACAAAAAGACCAGAAAATTAGCTGACACAGTAAATGCCTATGGCAGTTGCATGCAAGTCATATTAGATTTGAGTCAAACGAAGTATTTTGTTATAACAATGAGGGCTAGAAACTATTTTTAAAAGATTCTTTGGTTCCCAACTAATATTGTGGATTAACTTAACTTTCTATGGCACACTTTCTGATTATTCCTACAGAGAAGACTTACTCAAAATCTGTTTCTCCTTTGAGTTCCGTAAGGGGCTGGAATACCAGGGCGCGTCTGCGCATACCCAGCAGGCAAGCTGAATCAGCAGTGTTGGCAAAGATACGACCTGCAAAAGAAAGCATTGCAAAATGTTAACATTTTACTGGAAGCTTGAATTCTTATTCTTCTACTGAAAGCTCCAATGGAAAGCATTTATTTTGAAACATTGGGTGTAAAGTGATATATTGGGATTTAGCAGAAAAGTCTTCCATTAAAAACAAAACCCTAGAATTAAGTATCAGGCTTTGAATATATGAAAAGATCTTAAGCACTGACTTTGCACTATAGACCCCAAGATTCAAGAACATCATAGATAGTATCAAACCTCTGGCACAGATACTCCTTCGCCTACTGTAATTGATTTCTTTCCTGTTTATTACCAATAAAGGTGTGGCTGCCCACCAATCTAAGAGGCAATCCAATGGTAAAGTCCTATATACCATGTCTGGAGCACTCTTTGATCTTGCCAGACATCCATGCCACAGCTTTGGCACCCATTTTTGTTCCAAAGTTCCGGTCAAATGGAGTCGGTGACCCACCCTGTGAAGGTAGAAGGAGAGTTATATTCAATTATATGTTAAACCTTAGCATTATGGAAATGTGATGAGGACAGTAGCTTGAAGCTTGAAAATCTTTGGATAGAAAGATCTGCAGTGATGGTATTGAGACAGGTAAGGAAACAGGGTTCAGTGGACTACTGGGGCTTTTCTGCCCAATGACACTGATTATAATAGCAGAGTTCACACATAGTACCAAGTCTGATCTTTCTGATGTACCTGCTGCATATGTCCCAAAACGTTCTTTCTGGTATCAAATACACCTTTTCCTTCCTCTGAATACAAATTATATATGAAGTCTGTGGTGTAGTTTTCATTGCTTTTTTCATTCCTGGAAATGAAGAAAAGAAGCATACATGCAGCAGGAAAACACAGAATTGACTAAATAAATAGTCCATAAAATGGAAAACGTTTTGGCATAATACTGTACAAAGGGCATTTTATTTCAGAATGTTATTGACAACTCTTGCATATACTTCTGACTTCTATCTATTCTATTCCCATGGTCTTCCTGCTTCACTGATTAAAATCTTGTCTTCATTTTATAGCCTATAATTTGTAGTTATTAATGCTGTAAATTATGAGTACCAACATTCAATCCACCTGGAAAGCATCTTGTTGAGAAAAGTGGATTTCAAAGAGCAGCCTAAGATTGTTTCTTCAACCTTTGTGAAAAATCTGGCTCTTTTGAGCATCCCATACTTATTTTCATCAAATGCAAACTTGGCCTCCAATCTTGTCCCTTTGCACAGAAATCAGGTGAGCTGAAAAGCTGCTGCACTTGTTTTGGTGTATGCCTCAGCATGAGGTTAAAGCATGTATATATTATACAGGTATTAAAATAAAGGAGAATATTTGTAGCTCGGAGTTGAAATGAGGGGTCCTTGATGCTCTCTGAGCTTGTTTGGTTTCTTGCAGATGTTTCATTACCCAAACCAGGTAACACATCAGTGCTAGTTTGGGTAATGAAATGCCTGCAAGAAAACAAGCAAGCTCAGAGAGCACCAAGGACCCCTCAGGTATTAAAATGCTTGTGCTGTTTTCCACGATACTCCATTGAATGGGAAACCTATGACCTTCCTGGGCTACAGCTAGTTGAGAAGGATGCTGAGAGCTGTCTATCTATAATATCTAAATCAGTATTTCTCAACTTTAGCAACTTTAAGACATATGGACTTCAACTTCCAGAAGCATGGCTGGCTGGGGAGTTAGGAGTTGAAGTCGATACGTCTTAAAGTTGCCAAAGTTCAGAAGTACTGATCTAAAGAAATCTGCCAGGAGATCAAATACTTTTTTCTGTTTCATTTCTCATGGCGCTTACTGGCCAAAGAAAGTGAAAAAGCAAGCTAATATGTAAAATGCCTGTTTTTCATTTGGGACATGGGATTATGAGAAGAGAAGGATCTTGTTGCTCTAAAAAAATAATGGGCTGGGCTGCCTGAAATACCTTGCAGTTCATTTCATTTTGCTGTTGTTGCTAGTTGGACACCGGCACAATATTCATTCCATACTTAGCAATATATACTGTTGAATAAGTAGTGAATGGATATATCTGGCTATATGCTGGTTTGAAAGCAATTCTATGTTTCCCTAATCCTACATTACAGTGTCAGCAATGTTGGAGAACCAAGCAGGTTTTTTTTTCCCTGCCATAACTAAGCTAGTCAAAATTGTGACAAATCTAACATTTTCTAGGGCACTAGAAACAATTCTTTCGAATATAGCCTTTTTCTACAAGTCATTAAAACAAGTTTTTAATGATTCCATAGAAGTCTGAAAAAAATGCAGCTGCAACTAACTTTATAATTAGATTTCTCAAAGGAACACTGCACTTGCATGCAATCTGAGGTATTTCTGAATTACTTTCAGAATTACTTTCAAAGCATGCACAATCCTAGTAATTTCTATGTTCTCCGAAGAACTTCTGAGCCCAGTTTATTTTGGGAGAATGTTAATAAAGATGCACACTACAAGTATGGCAACGTATGTATAAAAATACTCTTGCTACTGTTTCCCTTGCAAAGTGTCAGCCCTTTCCAGACCAGGGAATTTAAAATCATAAATACTATTTTTATTGTAAGGTTATAGCAACAAAATCTTGCAAGTCTGAATATGCTTCCCCCCTCCCTGCCTAGTAAGAGATTAGGGAGAGTCCCTACTGAGACATCTTCTCAAACTACATTCCCGCTTTGAACTCAGATTTGTCAGATAGTTGTCTAGGCTGCAGCTCTTCCTCCTGTTTCTCAAAGTTATTTTCATAACCCATTCCAAAAAGGAATATTTTTCATCACACTTACAAAGAAGTGAATGGCTTCTAAACTTTTAATCCCCTCTAATAAGTTTAGTCAGGTACCTCAGTACTAGGCCTCTTTTCACTGTGGTTTTCATTTTCTCAGTCAGATGTTCCACGTTCATCTGTAAACCAAAGAAAGAACGGAACCACTTGTTTTTATCCCTCAAATTGTATATTAACACATTTCAAATGCAACACTGTAGATTTTATTAAACTAGCAAAGCCACTAAATTTACCACACCCTTATTACAGAATCAAAATGTACCCCCCCATGGGAATACTTTTCCATGTTACGTTTATTAGGTAGTATGTTGTATGTATTTGTGGATATATGCACACTAAATAATTCTCTCTGAGAAAATTGCATTATGTCTGTATTTATTTGTATTAATGAAGGCAGAGCCAGCACCCACAGTGAACAATGTCTTAAAGTTCTGAATTAGTTTGAGCTCAAATGTCTGATTGCTTCTGATTGAAGACAAACCCAAGGAAATAAGTAATAAGAGATGTAACCAGCATCCTCCCCTGGACGGAGACAGGAAATTATATTGCATTTCTCTAAATAAAAGGCAACTGCAATAAGCACTTATTAATAACAATTAATAACCACAATTACACCCAGTGCAGAAATCAAACAATGTTAGCTGACTGGCTGGAACAGCAAATTACACAATGAAACAGCCAACATCTTCTGTCCCATTCATTTCTCTAATAAGTGATGCTGCAATTATAATTGCAGTTACATTAGAGGTTTAATACCCACAGCAAAATCTGTTAATAAGTGTACATGTGTGTTGAGGGGAAGGGATTGAGACAATGAAAGAGAATCTGATAGCACATCAGAACAGAAGTGGAGATGGGGCTGAGAATCTATTTTGATACCTTGGAAGTTGTGAAGGGTGGGATATGAAAGAACAGGCTTAGGCCAATCCCAACAGTGGCTTTGGGTGCAAAAGCCCACCAATTCCAGAGATATTCTATTTTGGCTCTGGATAGGATTGTGCTTCCCCATGCTGAACTGGTCTGTAATCTGGGGATTCTCATGGACTGCTTCAAGATCAGTAATAGCAGGAACTGAGAGGACCTTTGAATAGATCCCTTCGATGTACCCAGCCTGAATCAGGCACTTATACGATGGTCACTCTTGTCTGGATTACTGAAATGCACTCTGCAAAACCTCTACATGAGGCTGCCCTTGAAGATCAGAAGCTGCAACAGAATGCAACCAATTATAGGTGCAAGGTGATTTGCTCATGTAACATGAGCACTGGTTATCAGTTTTTTTTACCAGGTACAGGTCAAGGTGTTGGCTGTCACCTTTAAAGCCCTTCATAGTGCCAGACGTGGATATCTGTTGACTAGCTTCTCCCTTTGGTCTCTGCCCATCTTTAAGATTTAGAACAGAAGGCTCCTTCCTGATCTTATCTGAAGGATCTTCTGGGACCTTTCAGTTCAACCTTCTCAGTCATTGCCCCCACCCCTCTGCAACAGGCAGCTGGGCTTCAGCCTTGTTATATTTTGACAAAACTATTAAGATTTGGCTGTTTGGGCAAGCCTTAAGGATCTGAAGGGTTGTTCATACACCTCCTGGGGGGAGGGGATGATTAAATTTATGAGGTAGGATTGTTCCTTTACAGTGGGGAATTACTGCTGTGTTTTCATTTGTATTATTGTTGTGGAAATGTATAAGCCACTTAGAGTCAGACATGGCAGGAGTGCCATATTAGTTTAGTAAAATAATCATAGTAGCAACAAAAAAGATAATCCTTCTCATGTAGCATGCATTCCCTCTAGTTTCTAACTGGTATTTTTCCCAGCTCTACCCAGAAATTCAGGGCTCTTCTAAGATGCAATAGAACTCATTTGTCCAAATACTGGGTCCAGCTCTTCCCCTAGATTATATCAACACATGCAATTCTCCTAGGGCCAGTAATGCGGTTATAGAGCAAACATTTGCCTCTGCAAAAGACGTTCACCTCCAAGTCATGGATGGTGAAAGGATCTTCATAAATGTAGGCAGCATCTGCTCCAGCTGCTAAGCCTGCCATAGTAGCCAGGTAGCCACAATAGCCTCCCATGGTTTCAATGATGAAAACTCGCCGCTTGGTGCCAGCTGCAGACTGTTTGATGCGGTCACAAGTCTACGAATGAAACAAACCAGGCAAAAAAGAAAAGCTTTGAATGTCAGCTGGAAAATATTTGGGGGGGGCATCTGAAGAGAGTTAGCTTAGCTATTATAAAAAGGGAGAAAACTCCATTCCTTTCTAGCACTGATGATGTTACCTAGTTGGGTGATGAAACATTTGCAAGCAAACAACCAAGCTTCACTAAGATTCCACAGTCTTTGTTTTTATTTCTTCAGTCAAGTTCATTTAAACATGGGGATATAAAAAGAGAGAGAATGGGGGGTGGGGGTATCTAGACAAGTGCAAGGTAGAAATATATAACACAGAAAATCTTTCTTATATATATATTGTGACAGGCACCAATGCCTGCACTGTCTTCTCTATCTAGGAACAACTTTCCAACTGACCTAAGTGGTGCTCTGTGTGCAAAGCTACCACACTGCCACTGAGCAATACCCCCTCATTAATTTTAATTGCATGAAATTGCCTAAGACTTTGTTCATTGTTTATTGATCATTTAGTTTGGCCTAGGGTTAGTACTCTCCAGATTTAAGAACAGCTTTCTTTCAAAAGTATTAAGAATCCTGGTGGCGCAGGGGTTAGAATGCAATATAGCAGGCTAACTCTGCCCACTGCCAGCAGTTTGATCCTAACCAGCTCAAGGTTGACTCAGCCTTCCATCCTTCCGAGGTCGGTAAAATGAGGACCCAGATTGCTGGGGGCAATAGGCTGACTCTGTAAACAGCTTAGAGACGACTGTAAAGCACTGTGAAGTGGCATATAAGTTTATTGTTATTTGCAAATTCCTACAGCCTATTTAAAACTTGCAGGTGGTAAATCCTAAACCTGTATCCTCTATGATTAGAAACTCAAAATAAACAAAATAATATTAATGCTTTTTGAACTGTCAGGTCTTTTCCTTTCTTCAGAATCTATTCCAGCTCCTGTGCACAGGAAATACTTGTTGCTACTGCAAACCTATTCCTCACTTCAAAAATGCAAATTTAAGCACTGGTAAGATTCTGCCCTTGGTGAATTTCCCTGAACTGGAACTGGGATGATAACAAACCACATACTGCTGTTATGGTGTTGAGGGCCGTGTCTGCACCGATGCTGAAGTCAGAACCAGGAACATTGTTAGAAACGGTCGCAGGAATCACACAGATTGGGATGCAGAGCTCTTCATATTTGCACCGGCCTTCAATCATTTCCAGACTGCCAGTAAAAGCCTACCAAGCAGGGGAAAGAGGAGGAGGAATTCACTTCTATAATCCAACCGGGAATCCAACTTGTTCAGATGCTGCACTCAAACCCCAAGATTATAAGCATCAGCCTCTTGCAGCTTCCTGCTCCTCCCTTTCCTTCTCTATTGATAACAAAGGAAATTCACTCCCATTATCATTCTGCCCTAGAATCACATTTGCACCAAAATAAACTCTGAACATGTTTTCCCTTGTTCAGCTGGCTTAAGGTGCAGACGTCAGACAGAAGGGGCTTTTCCCAATCATCAGTGAAACACATTTTGCCTGAGGAAAGATATCTGTGGAATATGATCTCACTTATTAGCTATGTCTTCCTATTGATCCTATGTATGATCAGTGACTTGATCTAACAGCTGAAGTCTCCACAGACCTACCTCAAAACCACCAATGATAACCAGCCCGTGGATGTTAAAACTGGCAATGGTGTTACTGATTTCCTCAAAGTATTTCTTGGGTAGAGTCCTGTGATCAAACAGACAAAATCAATAAAAAGTACCAATGGTCCTCCTACACACACAGCCCCTTTAATTCACTCATAGAAAGTACCAGAAAGTACTCCATTAACCCAGAAGCTCCCAGTTCTTAGTCACCCCCATCTGAGAATTGACCAATCTGACTCAGCATAGGATGTGTTTAGACAATTTCAGTTATTCCCAGTGCTGATAGTCCTTGCCACAATTGGGCTGGAATCTTGGTTGTTAAACAAAGTGGTCAATAAGTGAGATGTCATGTGACTGTTTTGTTCAATGACCCAAATCCTGGCACTCCTGGGTGGCTGTTAAGGGATCTCAGAGGTCGTTAAGTGGACACAGTCCCAGATAAGAAGCATTGATGCCTCATAATAGGGGAGGTGCTGGGAAGTCCTTCTCAGGAGCTGAAAATCCTCCCTGCCCAGATTCACACAGGATTTTCAGCCTCTTGAGAGGAGAGACAATTGTATGAAACTTGTGCTGGGCTTTCCTCTCCCACCTGAGGTACCCCACACTCCTTATCTTACCACATTGCCTCTCTTTTGATTCTATTTTAAATTTGGGCCTTTTAGCAATATGTGCAAGTTATATCAGAAGAAAGCATTTCAAAATGTTGATTTATTTTTAAGTATGTTTATTTATTCTGAAGCCTCTGTCCCCCCCATTAATACCTTTTTGTTCCAAGATTTGATCCACCTTTTCCAGTCCAACCACCAACTCCTGCCCATCCTATTTCTTCAATCTGAAAAAAGAAAACAGGGTGGGGAAGAATTTTGTACTCAGCAACACAGTTATTACGATCTCCTGCTCAATAACCACACATTGTTATACAGAATAAGTAATGATTTAAGATGCATGATGAACTTGTGAAAAAGCAAAAACATATGGGACATAAATGCAATACAAATGGTGATGCAGAGAGTTTAATGAAGAGAAGGATGAGGGGGGACATGATAGCAGTATTCCAATATCTCAGGGGCTGCCACAAAGAAGAGGGAGTCAAGCTATTTTTCAAGGCGCCTGAAGGCAGGACAAGAAGCAACGGATGGAAACTAATCAAGGAGAGAAGCAACCTAGAACTAAGGAGAAACTTCCTGACAGTGAGAACAATTAACCAGTGGAACTCCTTACCTCCAGAAGCGGTGAATGCTCCAACACTGGATGTTTTTAAGAAGAGACTGGACAGCCATTTGTCTGAAATGGTATAGGGTTTCCTGCCTGAGCAGGGGGTTGGACTAGATGACCTCCAAGGTCCCTTCCAACTTTATTATTATTATTATTATTATTATTATTATTATTATTATTATTATTATTATTATTATTATTATTATTATTATTATTTAAAAATTAATATTAAGGTGAAATTACAATTTTTCTTAGTAGGACTTGTGGACAGTCAACTAGAAAAGGCTCATGGACAATTAGTTTTATATATGGTAACTGCAGTGAGGCTATTATATGCAAAATACAAAAAGATCCATAATGAAGGAATGGATTGTGAAGATGTCAAACCTTGCAGCAATGGCTAAAGTGACAGTTCTGATTGAGGGCGGAACAATAATTTACAAACAACAATTTATTAAAGACTGGAAACCCTTATGGAATTTTTGTTGAAAATGAGAAATATCAATTGGTGATTTTGGAATTTATTGATTAAAAAGGTTAGTTTATGGGAAGAAGGGACCTATGATTTGTTATTCATGAGGATGAAATGGTAATTACGTGCTTCTAACTGCTGCAAAAAGATTGGTAGCGTTTCTTTAGATATCCTTTTCCTTTTCTTTTGTTATTTAGAGTTTTTCTTTTATTTTTTCATATTCCTTTTTTTCTACTTTTCTTGTTTCTATAATTATTTTTTAAATTTTATGTAAATTTTTCTTTTAACAAAAATATATTTTAAAAAAGGAATGCTTTAAGAAAGGAACACACTTCCATGGCTTTTTGATGGAAACCGATTTTTAGCTTATTTGTGCCTCAGGCAAAATGTTCCATTTTTGTCCCTTTGGAAGGAGTTGAGACGTTTTAAGACTATAAATGTGTGTTTTCTACTCTTATTTTTGGGAAAGACATAATTAAAAATGGTGATGCTGAAAACTGGCCTGCTACAGAATTCAGAATACCCACTGGGGACTGGTTTGGGGCTGTAAAGCAAAGACCTGAAATCACACCTGGCTCACAGGTGGTCTACTCCATTCTAAGAGAAATGGATGGACAGATTAAATGAATTTACCTTTCCTTCAGCAAGGCCCTCAAACCCATCATGCACAGCCAGCATCTTATGTCCATGGATCAAGCCAATTCTGACGGTGGACCTCACAGCTGCATTCATGCCTGCGGCTGGTGCACCTACGTTCATCACTGCCAAATTGTAGCCACTCTGCAAGAAAAAAAAGGATCAAGCTAAAGTCAAAAATGGTTTCCAATATATACATACATCCTACCTGCCTTCAAAGTTCTGTTTCTCTTGGATTCCTTTGGAGGAACCAACCCAGAGGGCATATATACTCAGCCAGGCTGCTCAGTTTAGGATCAAATTTTAGCATTATCAGTTTGGAAAGGCTGCAGTTGTCCAAGCTCATAGAAGGGAGCAGCAAATACCTATATTTCCTCCTAGTATGATACATCATTCTGTTCGTCAAACAGGAAGAATACTTAGTGGAGGGAGAGAGGGGTCTATCTCTCCATTTCTATCTTCCATCCAAACACCAAGTAAATGGGGGCATATTCAGCCTTTCTAAACAAGACATTTTATACTCCAAAAGGAAATATGAAACCCCTTTTTCTAGAACCCCAGCTTTATTGTAGATCATATTATGAGCCATGGTGGTGCAGTGGTTAGAATGCAGTATTTATTTATTATTTATTTATTTATTTATTCGATTTATATCCCGCCCTTCTCCTTACCGGACTCAGGGCGGCTGACAGCCTTATAAAACCAATGCTACAATAAATACCTAATTTAAAACCGAATTAAAAAGAAATATTTGCTATGGCCTATATAATTAAAATTAAAATTTCTCTTAAAAACCCCACTAAAATTCCCTAGGCCAATCCCGCTTGTTGGAAGAGCCATGTCTTTAGGGCGCGGCGGAAGGAGGGGAGATCCGGGATCACCCGGATCTCTGGGGGTAGTTCGTTCCAGGTTAATTCTGCCCACAGCCTAGACCAGTGGTGGCGAACCTATGGCACGGGTGCCAGAGGCGGCACTCAGAGCCCTCTCTGTGGGCACGCGCGCCGTCGCCCCAGTCCTAGGCCTTCAGCTGGGTTTTATAAAACTTTTTCACTTTAGGCCTCTACCATGTGCAAAAAAAAAAAAAAAAGGTTCAATCAGTCAATTTCAACTTCTCGTGGGAAAAAAAAGGTCTTGCAAAGTTGGAATTGATTGATTGAACTTTTTAGTCCCACCCAGTCTGCCATTACCACCGCAGCCACGCCCACCCAATGGTCCACACCCACCCGGCACTCGACGATGCATAAATGGATTTTGGGTTGCAGTTTGGGCACTCAGTCTCTAAAAGTTCGCCATCACTGGCCTAGACTTTGATCCTGACTAGCTCAAGGTTGACTCAGCCTTCCATCCTTCTGAGGTCCGTAAAATGAGGACCCAGATTGTTGGGGGCAATAGGCTGGCTCTGTAAACCGCTTAGGGAGGGCTGTAAAGCACTATGAAGCGGTTTATGTCTAAGTGCTACTGCTATTGTTATTATTTGTTTTCTCTCGCTAGGAGCAGTTCTCCAGATTCTCACACAGAAAAAGGACTTATACATCATCTGGTACCCAATCTTTCTAATTTCCACCTCTAGCATGCCAATTTTGGGTTCTGCCATTGAGCAGTAGTTTTTTCCCTGCCAGGCATTCTCCTCCAATCCCAACCCATTACCTTGGCTGAGGGTGGATGCACGTGAGCCAAAACCTTGTACACATTCCAGTTATTCATAAAACTCCTGTGGGCAACAAGAAAATTATGATGGATGTTTTCTCAGCTATGAGCTTTGCAGCTGAAAGAAGAATTCTGAACATTTGAAAGAATGATAAAAGTGCTCATTGTTATTTCCCATTTCCACACAATCCCCTCTTGGATAGCTATGCCCTAACTTCATGGGAAGAGTAGCAAATAATGAAAAAAGGATTGGGAATGGCTTGTAACCAAACGTAGCTAATTTCATAAAGCAAACAGGGTGGTCCTGAATCAGTCTTGGTCAAGGGACCATTGAAAGATATCCTTGAAAAGGCAACAGTAAATCCTGGTGGACACCAAATGAAACTACAGAGATGTGTCCATGCAGCCACTAGGAACTCAGGGGGGCGGGGGCTTGAAACTTTACTCTTCACGGTTAATCTGAAATATAAATATAGCTCTGCCCATAAAGAAAGTACTTCAGATATCTTGTGACAGTAGCACTGCCTTAGGATAGTCTTTCTGACACCACATGTCAGAGAATGGCAGGACCAAATCTAAAATAAATTGAGCCACCCTTCCTGTTTCTTCCTCCTTGTTGTCCCCTTTCTCTTTACCACCTTTTGGTTTCTCCACTTTCCTATCTTTCTGTTCAAACTAAGCCTCACCTTCCTCTGAGTTTGAGAGCATCATCGAATCGTCCTTCAGTCATTGCTGTTGTGACATCTTTGGTCTGTTGAAAGAAGTGGAAATGGTTACCTGATTCATATGCACAGAGCTTGCCCTTTGCCTGTAAAATATTCCATCATTTACTCAAACAAGAAGTTGGGGAGAGGATAATATTTATCTTTTTAGAGGGAGATGGGCCATCTTGGCTTGGTGTCATAACTGCAGATAGTCCTCACTTAATGATGGTAATTGGGACCAGAATTTTCATCACTAAGCAATGTGATTGTAAAGAGCGACATCACATGACCATACCACACCACTTAGAGCAGGGGTTCTCAACCTTGGCAACTTTAAGACTTGTGGACTTCAACTCCCAGAGGAATGGACTTCAACTGGCTGAGGAATTCTGGGAGTTGAAGTCCACAAGTCTTAAAGTTGCCAAGGTTGAGAACCCCTGACTTAGAGACAGCAATCCCAGCACTCCTATTGTTGTTAGTGAGGTTCACGGGTCATTAAATGAGGACTTCCTTTCAACTTCCTGCCAGATTCCCACAAGCAAAGTCAACAGCACGAAGTCTCAAGTCCCAAGTAGTTGATAAACAGGCCAGCAGGCAGATAAGTGCTGCTGCCGGGCAGGGAAGGGTGCAAATACATTCGAAGGGAAGGATGGTCAGTGAGGCAGCACAGCTGGGCCAGAGGTGGCTTCTGCAAAGTGTGGGGAAATGCGAGCACCTTACCGGAATGACTTGCAACCTCCTCTACCAACTTCCCCATTGGTTTTGCTTGTGGGAAGCCAGCAAGGTAGGTTGCAAATATGTGACCATGGGACGTGGCAACCCCTGTAAGTGGAAGCTAGTTGCCAAATACTTGAATCACGGTCATGTGACTGCTGGGATGCAACTTCAGTGACCGATCGTAAGTCCCACTAGTTCAGCGCCTTCATAAATGGTCACTGAATGAGTGGTCATTAATCAAGGACTGCCTATATTTGAAAATTACATGTGGTCAAAGTGCAAAACAACAGATAATATTAAATCTATGAAAAGAAGAAAAAACATCAGGTTCTACTGAATGTTAAAACAGATATATTGTTTTGTTGCTCTTCCCCTACAAGATAATAACGTCGATGATGCTTTTCTGCAAACAATTTTTTTTCTAGCTTTCTTTAATCGGGCTTTTTGAAGACTGGTAAAGATTCTGCTGATTATGGAAATTGCTGAGCAGTTTTACTAGACGATAGCCTAGGTCTTTCTTCCAAGCACATTAGAAGGTACCATTTTTGGAGAAACTGGAATTGTTCCGAAAGAGAAAGGGTTTGTTAACACAACAGAACCTACCCATATATGAAGGAAGATAAAATAATCTCCCACAGATTAGTGAGATGGGAGAGAAAGCTTACCACTTGAACACACTCCATGAGAGGAAGGCGGATGGCTTGATTACCAGACAGACTGACAACACATGCTGGGGTATCTGGAGTTCCTTCCATCAAAGCCATAACGGCTTCCACACCCATTCTGCTTCCCTGTGAGATTAAAAAAAAATGGGGTTCTTTAAAAATTATATTAGGGAAATTGGGATTTCTCCCAGAATTTCATCCCAGGTTATCCTATGACGGCCTGTAGCACATCTAGATGATGGAACAGCCTCAGGAAAGGTCCCTCCCTGCTTATTCCAGTATTTTCCTTTACTTAATTAAGTCACTCTGGTTCCTCAAGTAGACAATCTAACATTTCATATTAAGCCTGTAAGGGACTCATGTTGCTGCTGTTTATCCTCCCCTAATTTGGTACATTACTTAAGGAGTAGGATTGTGATTGTGTTTTACTAGAATCCCCCAAGCCTGCAGCTTCAATGGTAGTATGGAAAATAAGATTACTTAAACATCATACTGTATTTAATTATATCTTATAGCCCTGCACTTTCCAAACTGAGATTGTTTTCACACCCAGGAAAAGGAGGGAAAAAAAAGAAATCGACCTCACAGCTCTTTGCCCCAAGAAGCTGAAGTATTTTTTATTGTTTAACTAATTACATTTTAGGAAGATACAGCTGAACTCATGTTCAGTGCCAAATTCAAGCATGAAATATAAAGTTATGAGACTGAGCCTCTGAACATACCCAGGCAGTTTTTTCAATAACTATGAAGAACTGCTGCCTATACCAAATGATCAAGAATTAGACCATATAGAGGTTTCCTTAATTTTGATAACATTTTTTAAAGGGGGAGGCACTAAAACATGCCTATACCTCCTAAGTAGCTATACTTTTTCTCCAGTCCTGTTGAAGAAAAAACTCTGTTTGTTATTAGAAGGCCGTTTGGTGATTAGAACCTACTTCATCAGGTTGATGAAGTCTTAACGTTACTGAAATAAAACAATACAGCTTAGCTTTTCTTAGAACAGTGATGGTGAACCTATGACATATGTGTTAAAGGTGACATGCCATGTCACTGTGGGTGACAGCCAGCATTCACCATCACTCAACAACTATTAAAGAAAACATGTCCCATTCTTGTGTGATTTTTGAAGGCTGACGAGGCTATGCAAGAACAGGGCCTCTGGACCCTCTGGAAGTTGTGGGAGAAAACCATGATCTTGCATGGCCGCCCAAGCCTCCAAAAATTGCCTCAGAACAAGTTAGGTTTTCATGTGGGGTATTGGAAGCTGCACATGGCCACCGAAAAGCGTTGTCCAAAGAATGAAAACTTTGTGTGACCTGGAGCAGCCTCAGGTAAGGCTGCAGCGACTTGACAACAGAAAGAAAACACGTGTCGGTGTAGCAGATTCTGGGGAATGCTGGGCCATGAGGACAATTGTGCCATTCCCCAAGGTTCACCTGCCTTGGGGAATGGCGTGAGGTGGCCTTTTTCAGTGGAGGCAGTGGGACTAGGACTGAAGTCAAGGCCTGGGCCTCTACTTCAGGCCCAACGTCAGTCCTGCTACTGAATGCCACTGGTCAGGGTGGTCTAGATGGGTTGAAAGGGAGATAGAAAATTGCTTCTTTTTTCTTCGGGGGTTGTGGTGGTGATGACACACCAGAGTCAAGTTAGGTTTTTTCTGAATTTTTGACATGCTGATTGCCATCACTGTCCTAGAAAGATCACAGGTCCTTCCTGTTTTTCAGCCCCACTGTTTACAGTCTGAATGACTGCATGAGATGCTGCAAGAATCTTTCCTATTTTTGAAAATGCTCATTTGCTCATCTCCTGAAAATTTATGCCAGAAATTTAGCAGCCTATGAGTGCAAGAGTCGAAAGGGCCAAGAAGCTTAAATGCCTGCTTTGTGTTCCAAAACTTAATGAAGTTAAATACAGCATCGGGGAAACACATCTAGAACAGAAGGGTTTGTTTTTTTACCAGAACACGATCAAAGGCAGAGGGAGTCCCACCACGCTGCACATGTCCTAGGATAGTGACTCTTGTATCAAAACCCAGGTGTTTCACAACTAGCTGCAGAAGGAATAGAAATACAATAATTGACGCGTTTGACAAATTCTACAATTACATGCAATTCCAATTACAGTGGAATGCAGCCTCCAGAATTATGCGGATCTCAACATTCTTCCCCTCGAATCATGTTTCTAGCTCTCAGGATTTTAAAGTCTTTTGGACAGGCTGCATGCAGTTGCATGTGTTCAGGAGAGTTGCTTTAAGTGTCTGTTGGACTATGGGGAGCATCTGCATTGAGGGGGGAAAGGAATAAGGAGATGATGCCTGATTTTCTTGTGAATGCATATACAGCTATGGCAAGGTGGGAAGCTACCTGGAAACTGTATCTGCTTCTTAAACATCATTCTTCTTTCATTCTTCTGCAAATTCTATTTTATGCCCAGACTTCTATTTATTGGGAGGGGGGAAGGGGATAACTGACTTTTCTTCAGTGACTAGTACTTCCATTGGAACCAATTTGTAGCCACTCCCATGAAATGTGTCTACAGGTCCTTAACATTTGGAAACCCCAATGACTTAGTTAATAGGTATCCAACTATATTTCACTTGCAATGAATTCCCCAGGTGAGAAACATGGAGGAAAGAGAGAGAAAAACAAGCATGAAACCTTTCCCGGTTTGCTAAGAATTTTGCAATTGAGGAGGAAGCATTCAAATACTAGATCTTACACCCTTTCAACGCATCTTATAGTAGCAGAAACTAATTAAAATTTCACTTCTTAATTTGCCCGTTGGTCTGAACTGGATCTTTTGACTGCCCCGAAGCACAAAGTTGACTTCCCACAAAGCTTTATTTTGGCTCCCCCACAGTGTTAGGCAATGAATGAGTCAATTACAAACAAACCCTGAGTCACTCACAGCCTTAATGTCTTCAGAAGTGATGGCTTTGCCATGTCTGTCGATGGCTCCTTCAGCCACAATAATGATGTTCAGTCTTGAGCCTCGAGTTCTTGTCTGCAAGAAAAGGAAGGAAAACAGATCAATTTTAAAATGGGATTCAGTCTTGGGTTTTGAGAAATGGGATCTATCAACCTGCAGAAGACCTTGTTGAGAGAAAGACAGGGAAGAGCCATCCTGGGAATTCCCTTCGATGGGTCAGTGACTGTGATAGAAGTGATCATTATGTCCGCCTGGCTAGTAGGGGCACAGGTTACTCTTACACACAGCATTAAACCAGCATTGTGGTTTTTTTTAAAATATAATAATAACTTGAAAAAAGTCATAGTGGCTTACTTTGAAGGGAATGTTTAGGGGGCTCATACTTACAGGTCAAATGAAATTTATTTATTTATTTATTTATTTATTAAATTTATATACCGCCCTATCTCCCTTACGGGACTCAGGACGGTGAACAGGTGATACTAAAAACCACAATAATAAATAAATAGTTTCTGTTCTAAAATCAAATTAAATAACAGGCCTGTTCTAAAAACACCCCATACAAAACCCCCCACTAAAACATAATCAAACTACGCCAGGCCGGCCGCACGGAATAGATGGGCCTTCAGGGCTCGGCAAAAAAGGCGCAGGTCCGCAACTGTACGTAGGTCGGGGGGTAGGTCATTCCAGAGGGCAGGAGCTGCCACAGAGAAGGCTCTCCCCCTGGGGGTCGCCAGCCAGCATTGTCTGGCTGACGGCACTCTAAGGAGGCCCTCTCTGTGGGAGCGGACTGGTCGAAGGGAGGTGTTTGGTAGGAGGCGGTCTTGCATTTCTCTTATGAGAAATGTATTTCTTTCTTACTATTATTTTTATCATTGTGCTAGAGTTTTGAAAATGTAATGAGGTTAAATTTAAGATGAGGTTTTGACTGTGAGACCCCGTGTACATACTGTATTACTTTGGGAAATCCCAAAAATTGTTTGACTCACTTTGTTGCGATATTTGCTTTATTGCGATGGTCTGAAACTGGATCCACAATACCTCTGAGGTATGCCTATGTTTACTAAGAAGCAAATTTCACTGCTATTTCCAAGGAAGCTTTGCATATTAGTCACCAGTTTTCAAATTTGGATAGTTCGTATTTTATTTACCTCGGTTAGCCTTCTGCACAAGTGTTCCTCCCAGCCATCTTCTGGTGGGGATTCTGGAATGAAAACCCAGTCTGCACCACTTGCCAACGCTGTAATAAGGGCTAAATAACTAGGAGAGGAATGAAAAAAATGGAATGTGACCTTTTACCACCGTGGTGCAAGACTTTACTAGCACAATGCCTGAAAACTCCAAGATAGGAAGGTGCTGTCTCAAAAAACAGCTGGATTATCTGTGGTCTCCCAGATATTGCTGGGGTGCTGTTCTTAGCAGCTGTAGTTAGAAAGACCAGTAGTAAAAATGTTCATAGACATTTAGAAAAACCAATGTTGAGGGTGTCAAGGTTCCGATAGACAAGACCAAATAAATCAGAACTCCGAGGCTAGAGGTTTCCTCAAAGAACATGTTTATTGGCTACATAGTATCAGCACGGTCAAAAGTGAAACCAAGTCTGAAATCCCCTTCAAAGAGAAACAATATTACAAAGTTGAACTTCCCACCCCAATGCTATGCAATCAACTACGTTCCCCAATAGAAACGTTTGGCAGGCTTTCTAACTAAATGTCATGCCCCCATATCTAACAGATAGAAATGACCTTGGTTCCCATGGGACAGTAAAATGTTTAGACTAGTACAAATCCTCCGCACCCCCTCCCATTCTTGTGTCAACCTAGAACGAGCAAAATGGCTGCAGCCAGGTTCGTGGTAGAGTTGACAGAGGGATGCTCAGGTTTATTTAATAATATCTGGAAAACAACAAGTTATCCACTCTTGAACTGCACACTAAAGCAAGACTTGGCAAAAAATATAGTACTTCTTATCCTCTAGAGAAAACTGACAGCTTTCTGCTTTCAATACCCAAATGTTGGGCTGACCTATTCTTTCAATGTTCTCCACAAGCAACAAAATTTCAATTCTATTTTTAATAAATTGAAGTTTTCATCCAGAAAAATTGTGATTAACTATAATTAGTGAAAAAAACTTGATCTCAAAATCATAATTTACAAAACTGCCTTGATTGTAATAACTGTAGTCAAGCTTAATCACATTTACACTTTGGTGACCCCCTAATCTGAAATTGAAGGAAGATATTCCAATTACCTTCTCATGCCAAGCTGAAGGAATTAATACTAGGACCTAGGGAAGTAGGAGCAAGAGGACTGGACCATTCTCACAACCATTATTCATATATTAGTAATTATGATTTAATAGTTTTAGGTCAATTTTTCCACATTAAACCAATCACAGTATAACAAAACAATTTCCTACCCACAGTGACGTCCCATCACTTCCAGCACAAATGTTCTCTGATGGCTGTAAGACAAAACCAAAGTAAAAATACTGACAGTATCCATAAAACACATTTATTTGCAAGTATTCATATATTCATAAAGCTCAAAGCAGGAATAGAACTAGGTAGTTTCTGCAGAAAATTAAAAATAAAATTTTACTTCTGTGATTTGCACTTTTGACTGATTCTTGACCCAATGTGCTGTTTCTTATTCTGAAAGTTTTATTTGTTTTAATATGTTGGAATATAGATCTTTATAGATACAGCAGTTTGAGAATGAGAATATTGACCAAGGAAACTGAATAAAATAATAAAAAAGGTTAGAAAATCTTGTCAAATAAGAAAAGAATAAGACAGAAACAGTAGAAGGAATGGCAGACTTTAGTGAGCCTTCCTTCCTTCCTTCCTTCCTTCCTTCCTTCCTTCCTCCCTCCCTCCCTCCCTCCCTCCCTCCCTCCTCCCTCTCCCTGATTCCCCCCCCACATATATGTCAAGGTGTATAACGTCTGTTAGATGTCATTCAAAACCCTGCAGAAAAATCCAATGACCTGCCATGTCTGGGAACTGGAGCAATGAATTGTGAGCCTGGAAGATGTGTGTATGAACTGTAAAATCTGAGAAGGAAAGAATGAAACTGAATGGATTTCTGCACAGGGAGCAATATTTTGGCATAGGATCTGATTATTTCAATGCATGTTTCATATCATGGGAATTTACTTGTGTTATTCTCACACTTATTTTTCATCCTGAAATACTCCAACTGCTGTACATATCCTACTTGAAATTTCATTCAGACACAACTTTTTCAAATTTTACTACGATGCAATATAGCATTTGCCTTTCTAATAACTAATAAGTTCATATCCAGAAGTAGGGATACATATCAGGTAGAAAATAATGGGTGTGATCCACCCATCACTCCTATATATATTTCTGGAATGTTATGTTTTTGGACAAGCCCATTCTTTGCCCTTTTTTGTGACTGCTTACTACTCTATAATAGACTATTTGTCAGTCAAGTTGGCATGTGCATGTTCAGCCTATAACAGGACTGTTAGAGATTAATATTATTTTCTGCATGTTTTTTCTTTCTGGCCTTGTTTATTTTTCCCTTGCATAGCAAAGAGGAAAAAGTTTCTGTTTTTCATAGTTGATTTAATTCTGTTTCCCCTCCCCCTTTCTCATACTTAATTCCTGCCCAAATACCATATTGTCATGTTTCTTGAGGAATATTACAAAATGGTGGAATATAATATCTACGGGCTTTACCTTTGGGCAGTGGTGGTGATGGCATCCACTATCTCCATTATCCTGTGGAGGGCAGAATCTGTACCAATGGTCATGTCAGTCCCACAAAAGTCATTGTCAATGGAACCAACCATCCCAACAATGTTCAGGTAGCTGGACTTCTTGGCTTCTTCTATTGTGATGCCCCCTTAAGGAGAATAGAGAACCAATTAATATCAGCAGAGATTCTAATAATGTCACTGTTGCAATTCATTCTTCATTTGAAGAAAAAGAAAATGAGAAACCTCTGGAGGCCAGGTCTTAGAAAGGCAGCATTTTAGCCTGGTTCTTTTACACTAAGAGTTGCCACAAAAGAAAAAAAAAATCTAGCTTAGACGAACAAGCAAAACTATGAAGATATGGAAAGACACTTTTGGCTGTCTCAGAATTGCAGTAAATCACATATTTTGGACTATAACACAGCACACAAACTGTGGCTCTAGTGGGAACACTTCAGAGATGCAGAAATGTCCAGGAATGTGGGTTTGTAGAGCAAAATGTGATTCAGAGTTCATAAGAGTGCCTGCAAAATGTGTTGGAAACACTGTAAGGCAGGGGTGTCAAACTGCCGGCCCTTGGGCCAGACGCATCATGCGGAAGCCATGCCCACCCCATTGCCGGCAATGGCAAAACTCTCCTGATACTTTGCGCGACGTCACGTGACATCACGAGTTTGACATGTCTGCTGTAAGGCAACTGCATTTTTTCCTGGGACTCACAGTGTGACTCCAGGAAAAGAGACATTTGGCTTAAATTGTTCCTAAGAGATTGCTATCTGAACTTTGTTGCATTTTGCATTTTGAATCTGCATCTTTGCTTAAGCTTTAATATTCACAATCAGGGCAGGGAAACTTGGGGAATACTCCTAATCTGCCTTACTGAGACTCTGGTTCTAGCCACTGCCCATCTCTTGACCCAGAGATCAGATTGGTCAGTAAAGTTTTATCTTCCCATTAGAGAGTGGAAGTGAGAGCGTCATCATGATTTAAAGAGGACTTGTGAATCAGCCAGGCAAAGGCAATGATGTTCAATTCTGCAACAAAGTGGATCAAGCAAGAAAAAAAAAAAGATCCAATTGCAACAGATAGGTCACATTTTTGAATCTGGCCTGTATTTAATTTTGACCTCACTTCTTAACTTGCCTTTGCACAACTGTGGTACCTGTCTTAACCAGCTCCTGTAGCAAATTGCTCCATTCTGCTCGGAAAGTGTCTGCTCCAGTCAAACTTCCATCACCACCAATCACACACAGGTTGGTTATTCCTCTCTTTACCAGGTTGCAAGCAGCTTTCAGGCGTCCTTCCCTCTTGCGGAAGTCCATGCACCTAGCACTTCCGATTACTGTGCCCCCCTGAAAGAAGACAAGAAGAAGGATGAGTTCGGAAGCAACATGGTTGCTGCTATGATCAAAAAGAAGTCGCTCACATTCACTAGAAAATATTCGTACATATTTCTATTTATTTTCTTGAGATCTTTGGTTTGGAGGCATATGAACACTATTGGATGTCTCTCCAGAAAGTTAACAGAAACTCGATACAAGGAACTCATTTGTCTTCTCCATTGTACTAAGAAACATCAGTTATATCTGTCAGTCCCACTACATAGACCAACCTATAAAATGCTACACTTCTCTTGTTTGTAAATCCATTATATTGTCCTGATTAAAGCATTTTCATAATCACTAAAATCTTCATTGCAAATGCTGGAGCAGTGTCCAAGAGTGCACAAGAATGCTTGTAAATATCATTGCCTAAATGATCTGTGGACAAATTTATCTTCTGCTTCTCCAGCCACAGTACAGGATCTTGATAGTGACTGAGAGACTTAACGGGAACAGAATCCTCTGCAATCCTTGTTTATTAAATCCAAACAACCCTTCCTCCCCACCAATGCAAGTATGGCTGCAGGCAAAGGTTATCTCCAATTTCAAGTTATTTTGGGCTTCAAGACATTCATTGTGACCCCAGCTGAGATGGTATCATTACATTTAAGATACATGACCTTGCCAGCAATCCCAACCAAAGCAAAGGTCACGATGTTCTAACGATCTCAAGGCACCGATCCCTTTATAAGAGGTAGATCTAATTATCTTCTGTTCGATTAAGTTAATTGAATATGAAATTATAAGATTAAAATTCATAAATTTATGAGAAGGTAATGTAGAAATGCACAGGTTAGAACTTGATTACTTAAAAATCACATGGGTATAATTGCTCCAATGATATTATATTGTATATTACTGCACTTTCTCTTTATCACTGTAAGGGGTAGAATGTTAAAACAAACTGGGAGAAAGCTCTACAGGGACTTAATCATGTAAGGTCAAACAGGTATTTGCCTGGGTGATCAGCTTTCTACTAATCTCCAACACAGAGTCGGACAGAGCCTTCCTTATCTACATGTAGAGCGTGTTTTTTTATTTCAGCTTCAGCTCTATCAACCCTCATTGTTAGCAACAGCTGGCTTGAAAAACTACACTGCCATATATCCTTTAGGAGTTGGATTTTCCAGACTGTGTTAAAATAATTATAAAGAATTTTAGCAGCTAAAGAATCCTAGTAAAACAGTTTAAGCCACTAAGTAATTTGACAAACATAGGCTCCCACCATAAGGAGGTCGTACATATTCCAAGTCTTGCAGATAAATTAGAGTTTCAAAAGAAGTAGGGGACATGAAATATATGAATATTTTAAAATGTGAATTAGTTTTTAGCAGATACACACCTGCAAAGCATATAGGATCTGGGAGCTTACCGGTATCTATATTTTGAATATCTTAATAGTCGCTGGTCTCTGTGATTCCTTTTATAATTAATGGATGGTCTTTTCTTTCCTTAGTTTAATTGTTGGACTTTGCAGTAGTTTATTCTGTCAATCAAATTATTTATCTATATATTAAAATCTTCATAGCTTCCAAGCTTATAGTCAGGCTGGTTGGGATTATCAGAGTTGAAGCAGTACATATAAAAAACCCTCAGACAGGGAAATCTGGACTGTTGCATTTAGTTGAAAGATCACTATCTGGCTTTCTTGTTGAGGTTTAGCCCAGTAACCAAAATGCTCCCTCCATGCCTAGAGGAAGTTGATATTTCGATACACTTGTATGTCATACGATACATCCATATTAACACTAACCCTAACATTCTTTGTACTTGTTTTGATGGGCACTGTAATAAACATTTACCTTCAAACCACAACCAACTGAAACTGGATCTCAAATTCACTTGGAAATAAACTCCCTAGTTGACTGTATCCATACAATTAATGTGTAAATCATTAGCATGGTGTCTCTTGCTACTCTTTGTTCCTCCTGATGCTGATAACTCACCAAAATAGCACAAACACTAAGAAGGAATAAGTAGAAATTGCAAGGGCAGATTCAGAATAAAATTAGGAAACATAATGGAGTAGAACCATGGAAATATACTTTGTTCTCTGGTGCTGTCAGAGACTATGCCAGTGATGGCGAACCTTTTAGAGACTGAGTGCCCAAACTGCAACCCAAAACCCACTTATTTATCGCCAGGTGGGGGTGGCCCACTGAGTGGGCGTGGCTGTGGTGGTCATGGCAGATTGGGTGGGCGTAGCCAGCTCAATGTTGCTTGTGGGGAGGGACGCCTGTGGGGGCTGGGCAGGGTTGGGGGAGATCCAGGGGGTCTCTGGCAGGTGGGGCAGTGGGCAGGAGGCTCGCGAGGCAAGGGGAGGCAGGGCAGGGGTGCCATTGTCACAGGGCAAGGTGAGTCAGGGGCCGGGGTGGCTGCTGCCTGACACCATTAGCCCCTGCACACAGAGGCCAGCGAGCACATGGGTGCTGGGATGCACCTGGCCATGTGGGACCTCGGCGAGTTAGTGGGCGGCTCGTTGAAGAGGGACAGTTGCCATCTCCAGAGCATGGCGCGTGTGCCCACAGAGAGGGCTCTGAGTGCCGCCTCTGGCATGCGTGCCATAGGTTCGCCACCACTGGACTATGCCCTTGGATCTCCTGGAACTACAACTCCCAAATACCCCAGTGAACATAGCCAATGGGTATTTTGGGAGTTATATTTCTAAATATCTGGAAGACATCAAAACTATTTTATAGCTTCATTTCATTTGAGCTTCAAAGGCCTTTTTGGAAATCTTAGCTCGAGCATCACTTATGATGGGGATGACAGCTCCTTGCCATTTGAAACATGAGTCTGGAAGACTGAAAATCAAGGCAAACTGACTCACCAGCTGCAGCATCATAGATACACTTTCCCATGTTGCTTCCTTAATGTTATCACCACCATCCACAAGCCCTTGGTAACCCTGGAACAAAAGGGCAGAATAGATTATTGAAAAAGAACTAGATAAGGTGAGATATTGTAAAGGAAGGCAGAGCTGACCTTGGGAATAGGGAAGGAATGAACAAGACATTAAGGATGACCTATAAAAGAGATTATCAGAGGAAAACATGAGGAAAAAAAACTGAAAATAAACTTGTCTTGATGCTATTTAGAAGATGGGAGGAGAGAAACCTGGACAAGCTTTCAAGATTTTGTTACTATATCTTAACACCACAAAGAGCATTTCTGCTACCCCAGCCAAGTGTTTTTCTTGACCTACCTCAAAGGACTGAGAGATACATATAACTTAATTGCATAAGGGGGAATGCTCAAGATAAAATGTCTTTTAAATACGGTACAAGGCAGGGCCAGATTTGGCCAAGATGTGGAATTTCTGGAATGGTTCCAGGTTCTTTAGCAACTGAGAACATTGAATAGGAAGCAACGGAACAAGAGGCATTCTGAATCTGAGTTCTTGGCATTATTGTAACGGGTTTGGCATAACCAAGACTACAGTATGCTATTCATGCTGTCCTGTTCTATTCTGTTTTCCAGCAGCCATTAGTGCAGGAATTAGGACAACATAAGCCAAGAGCATCCTTTCACCAATATGGACATGGCAATGTGATATAATCTTCAAATGTGCTCAGTGCTAAGCCAAACACAAGAAAGGCACAAATTCAACAGTGTCCTTAAAAGACACCAAAGTGGGGAGTTTTCCAGAATATAACACAAATAACCCATCCCCAGCTCCATAACTGTGGCCTTCAAATCCCCCAGGATAGCAGTACCAAAATTTCACTGCAATCCATTAAATAATGGCAATAGAATTTTGGGGGAATTTGGGGGTAAAGTATTAGATGTAAAGCTTCTGAATCACTTATCATTACCCTAAAATATTTTTTAAATGTAACAATTCCAACCATGCTCCAGCAGGGGTCCACAGCAAACCTAGTGAAGCAAAATCTACACACGTTCATGCACACACTGTCGTCATGTAAATACTGTAATTATGTGTCCCAATGCAATTATTCAAATCAAAGAATTTGCATGATATGCATCATGCATGTTTCATCATTTGCCATGCTCTCCATTTATGCCCCATTCTCTCTTGTGATATGGCCCCACCAAGCTACATTCCTGTGGTCCTCAGTTCCGAAAACAAAAACTAAAGCATAAAAAAAGTCAGTGTTCCCTTTTTCGAATTCAAGAGCTTCTAAGGTCACCGAGCAAAATAGAGTGAAATTCTCCCATCTTTCCTTGGACTTTTCACACCAAAAAACAGAGAAATGACCAGAAAATAAAAGATAGAATATTACATTGTTTGAATGCTCTCCCCATGAAAATGCAAAGGTTACAATTAAATTCTCATCTGGACCATTCCCATGTCAAAATGCTGAAATACTGCAATTACCAATGTACAGACAGAAATATGGGGACAAAAGAGAGTATTTTTAATAGTTTGGATTTAGAAGTATATGGTTTGGCCTACAAGGTACGAGGAAGAAAATAGAGTGCCATTTCAAAATGAAGATCATCCTATATAAAACCTCCATGCAGGTACAGAAAATTATACATCTTTTAGAAGAGATAAATTATAACCTTTTCCCCTGTCTATGAATAGATGTATATTTGTGTCGGAATACTCTTGGCATACATGCAGATTACCCATGTTATTTGAAAAATATTGGGAGAAGACAAGGGTTTTGGAAGGACTTATTGTGCTTAAACAAAATTTTTGTACATAGGAAAAAAAAATGGGAGAAGTGGTTTGGCACACCAAGGAATATTCCAAACTGGTATGCCTATCCCTCTTGACAGACTAAAATGGTATGGCCCACCTCAGGATTGCACCACTATCCCCTGTGGGTTGAGTAGATTAGGCCAAAATTCAGGGGTGAGGGATATTGCTGCCATACTCCCTTATGCAGGTCAGGCTAGCTAGCAGGAGTGTTAAATGCCAAGTTGTCAAAGTCAGCAATTCCCCTTCTTTGCTCCAACTGCAGTGCTTAACAAAGCTAACCAAGACGTCATCGAGAGAACCATCCCATCTACTCACCTCATGAACAAAATATACTTTGGCACCAGTGTATATCCCCACTCGAACCACTGCTCGCACAGCAGCATTCATACCTATTCGGAAAGGGGAAAGAAGGAACAGATGTGGCATTTATACCTGCAAATCACATGTGGAGTATGTTTTTGCATTAACTTTGAGCCAGTCAATCACTCTCAATCCAATCTGCCTCACAGGATTGTTGTCATGGGGAAAATAGGAGGACTGTGTGTTGGATACATTTGCTGAATTGAGCTACTTGTAAAAATAGTAAAGGTAGGATACAAATAAATAAATTAATACCAATACATTAATCATTCTGGGATCTGCAAGGTTTCCCCATACTTCTCCCAAAATTGAGCTGCAGAAACAAAAGATTCCTGGAGGCGTTGATTTTTTTTTTTTTAAGGGTTATGCTTTCAACAGGATCTTCATTTCCTATTAAATCACAGAAGAAGCCCAAAGCAGAAATTTTCCATCTATAGCTCTGAACAGGACTATACTTTCTTCTTTGGCCCAGGTGCATAATTTGGGGAAGTTCTTGGACTTATAGTTCCTGCTCAAGGAACAGATAGCAGCTGTGGGCAGGAAAGCCTTCACCAAAAAAATCATTTAATGTGTCATCTGCATCCATACTTGTACATACTCTGCATTGATCAAGTTGTATGTAGACTATTGCAATGTGCTGTATCTGGGGCTGTTATTGAAGACCACTTGGAAGCTAGAACCCGTTCACACATAGCTGCACAGGCAGTGCGTCCACATAACATTCCTGCTCTGTGAGCTGCACTAGTTCCCAGTAGGCTTCCAGACCTATTCAAGTTATGATTCACTAGTTATCACTTAAGTCAGTGATGGCGAACCTTTTAGAGACCGAGTGCCCAAACTGCAACCCAAAACCCACTTATGCATCGTCATGTGCCGGGTGGGTATGGCTCATTGGGTGGGCGTGGCCCATTGAGTGGACATGGCTGTGGTGGTAACGGCAGACTGGGTGGGACTAAAAAGTTCAATCAATCAATTCCAACTTTGCAAGATCTTTTTTTTCCTGCGAGAAGTTGAAATTGACTGATTGATTGAACCTTTTTTTTTTTTGCACACGGCGGCAGAGGCCTAAAGCAAAAAGGTTTTATAAAACCCAGCTGAAGGCCTAGAACTGGGTGACGGCGTGCGTGCCCACAGAGAGGGCTCTGAGTGCCGCCTCTGGCACCCGTGCCATAGGTTCGCCACCACTGACTTAAGTCATAGTGCCTTGTTATCCAAGGGATATCTCTGTTAAGTAGTTTTTAGCTGTCTTACACAATTGGTCAGAACTGGCATGCTTTGATCTCAACAATTAAACAGCAGCATCTGATGGGACTCTGTTGCAGCACTGCTTTAGAGAATGTTCCCACACAACTTCATATGGCCCCTACCCCAACCTTATTTAAACAAACCTTAAAATCTGATTCTTCATTCAGGCTTTGGATTAAAGTGAGTTAAAGATTCCTTCTGGGATGGTTGGTCTGGTAAAGTTTGCATTATATTGCCAGATGTGTACCTTTTCTTATTTTTTGTTTTATATTATTTTATATATTATATTACATTGTTTTATATTTAAAATACCCAGAGCTATGATGGAACTGAATACTTTTATTTAGTTATTTAAAAGATACCAAAAAAAACCCCACCCAAGTACCAAAATTGTGCTATCTGAATGCTTTGCTTACCAAGAAGATTGTCTGATTGTCTGCTGGGGCAGACTAAAGGAATTATAATTCAGGGGAAAGGCGGAGTAAGCAAAATTAGTACAGTAACAGAGAAGTGATGGTTTGAGCAGATAGTTCAGATCTGGATGCCCTGAAAATGTACAATGAATTTTGCAAGAGTAAATAAGAGTAAGGAGCAGAAAGATGGAACAGTGCTCCTTGGTGGGCAAAAACCATAGTTACTTATGAATATACATGAGCTTAGATCAAATATTTTCCAATTTGTGATATGAAGCAGCCAGAACAAGGTAAAGAGACCAACTTGAGGCCTGTAGCTTACAAATAGTCACAAAGTAGTAGCCTGATACTCTTGAGAATCTTTTAGCCTGCAACTATTTCTTCAGAAACCACTTAAAGGTAGGCCAGTAGTTCATTCACAGGCTTCTATTCTTTTAAATGGCTATTTTAAAAAGTTGCCTTCTATCAGGGTGACTAATAGAGGAGGAAGAAAGATCTTCATGAAAGAGTTTTTAAGTTAAGTTAAAGCTGCAAAAGCCTTGGGACAAGAGGAATGGGCCTGCAAGGAACTATACTTTCCCCCCCCAATCAACTTAGGAAAGTAGATTCTGCCTGAAGTAGGTCTCAGGTGAGACAGGCAAACTCAACACCTTCCAGCTGGAATGGAAATGTAGTTAGGAAAAGGGGTGATTTACTAAAGTTGTTGGTTCTCTCAATTTCTATCTGGGTGCCTCAGATGCAAACATGTAGCTATTTCTAGATATAATTACTCCAGACACTATAGATAAAATCCGACCCAATGGGAAAAGAGGTAAGATGGCTGGCCTATAAATTTTATAAATAAATAACAGTTTTCTCAAACTTGCTTTTATAAAAACTTATAGAAGGCAACATCACACTATTGCAATCTGGAAACCCTGATGTTTCCCAAAAAAGACATAAAGATGAGGAATATTCTGACAACAGTTTGAAGGAATTGCTACACATGTACCCGAAAATCTGCCCCTTAATATTTTTTTTGCCCACATTTCCTTTGGAAAATGATACACTTTTCCATTTCCATTCATGATACACTATTTCATTCCAGCCAATAACTTGGCTGGACTACCTTTCTCTAAGAATTAGCGCAGGTTCCAAATTTGTCACAATCACAATTCCATTTTAATATACCAAATGAACATATAAGGAATGTTTGGGATCCTAAGTACAAATACTAATTATTGTTACAATCTGAGTTTTCTAATGACTTTTTAATAAGGACCAATGACACACAAGATCAATGTATCAAATGGGATCTCTGTAGAATGCACTTGTATTCTTCTTTAGATTAGAGTCTCACTCTTATAACCTCTTTGCTACGTCTCCTTCCTTCTTCATCCTGAAGTGATTGTAGCTTTTTGTTGCACCGGCTTACAAGTTACTCATATGCCTCTTCCCTAGGAAGGATTGCCCATTTTATTTTTGAAATGCTGACATTTAAAGTCAAGTGACTGTAGAACAGTCTACTACCATGCCAACTTTCTGCTGGCTCCAAATATACCACACCAGGAGAGGGGATGTAATCCAATGCCAGCCATTATATACCCCCAAACTGTCTCCAGTGGGTGAAACAGGGAGAACCTCTGCATATTCAAAGCAATAGGTGATGGTTAGCTACCACTTTGAAAAAGTCTGCTTTTGAGGCAGGATACATCAGTGTTGCAGAATTGATAAAAAGACACGAACTCAACATTACTAATGAAAACAAAGCCCAGAACCTATTAATCATGTCCAAGAATTACTTTTCACTACAAATTAGAGCGTGGAAATGGTTTGCCGAAGGCTTGCCACAAATCATTAAACACCTCCTCTCTGAATCAACTAATAAAAAAGCAGACAACTCACCATGTTTGAAAATGCTATGTGACTTTTCTGGTTTTGTAATAACCCCAATTAATCAAGGGGCACAGGAGCTTGGGAATTTTAGGAGTGTAGTGCCAAAACCCCCATTTAGTATATTTTATCTATCCTGGGTGTCCTACCCATGGATATCAGTGCTCCAAAATTCCTAGACAACCTAATTATATTTGGGAATTCTGGGAGTTAAAGTCCACACATCTGGAAGGGGCCTTGAGGTTATGGAAAGCTAATTTAGTGTTCAGCCCTAAGAAGGTACTATTTTCAAAAAATGAATTGGAACTATAAGATTTCAAATCCCTACACAAATCAAAAGGATTTAACCTGTTACTGGAAACAAATAAAGTCTAGGCTTCCAAATTGGGAAGTCACCCCAAAGAAGACCTTCTTTTGAACAGCAGACAAATGATCTCAAAGCACAAGCAGTTGATATGGAAGAGGTGCCCATTCAGATACCAAGTGGTAAACCGCTTTGAGCAAGGCAAAGAAAACACACGAAGCAATGTCTCTTTTCCTTTAAGAGGACTTCCCTGGTATTGCCACTTATTTTAGAGCATCTATGTAGTTTTTGTGTATTTTGCACTTCCAAAACATAAGCTAATATGTTACACATTTTTGGCAATTTTGGCTGAACAGTACTCTAGAGAAGTTGCACACGCAAAAAAGGAAGGAATGCATGCAACCTATGCTTGAGCTTATCAACACTGATTTAGTCTATGCATACATTTTCTCCCACAAATTTGGGAAAACTTGGAGAACTCAAATCTAACCTAATTCCGGCCCAGGGCAGAACCACTGAATGATGTATGCCAGGAGAAAACTGAACTGAAATCAAAACAGCCATTGGTGTAATGTGAAGGAGACCCCAAGGAATGTTGGTATACATGCTCTTTTTACCAACCGGGTACCCTCTATATTGGTGCAAATCCCTGTAAACAGCCATTGATCATGTGATCATTCTGAGAGTTGACTCAATACATCCTAAAGGTGGCAATCTGAGCCAGTAAATAGTAGTTTGCCAGTTGTTCAGCTTGTGAATACAAGCAGGACCAGTGCGAGATATTTTTCCATAGAATCTTTTCCTTGAAACTCCCCTACAATCAACCGCTCCTTCCTATAGCCAATTATTGTGGGCAGGTTGGGTTCCAGTTTATACCATAAATAAGAGTTGTATAACTACCAGCTTGAGGGCTGCATGTATTCTGGCCAAAGATTTGGTTGTGTTCTCAAGAACTGTTCCAAAATTGTCCCTTAGTATTAATTTTAATGAAGTAAAAGGAGAAAAGAATGAAAGGGGAATAAGTAAATTAACTATGTTGAATACCTTTAATGAAAACCTAATTAAATCAAAAGAGTCCTAGTTTTTGTTTCAACCCCCACCTACTTTTAAGACCGCAACCTCTGATATGCCATATAAAGGCCAAAAGAATTTCCAGTCTGAAAACACTTGCATAACTCTACTTTAAACCCATCAGTAAGATTTGACCCAGATAAGATGGATCTGCCTCCATGAGTTACCATGGTTTCCCAGGCTATTCTTTGGGTTTTCTATCCATCAATCAGGGATGACCTAGCCTAGCCACATAATGAATGAGCCATTTGTAACAGCTAAAATGTTTTGTCCTTGTACTGCTCACAATTTACAGCAATTTTTGTCTGGCTATTTCTTCCCTAAAAAGATTTTTTTCTAAGATGCACTGCATTTATTATTTTGTACCTGTTCAAAAGAATAATTATGACGAACATGGTAACTATGCAGAATTTCGCAAGGCAAACTGGTAGCCCAACTGTGTGTCCATGAGTGATATTTCAGCTGAGGAACCAATAGGCTGGATTTTACACAATGCTGAAGGTTTGATATTAAAGCAAAGACCTCAATGAATCATGATGCAAGCTTCTGAAATAATTATACAAAGAGTTTTCATGTTGGAGAAAAACAAGCCACTAAAGTCCTAATAGATCAGAATCAGAAAGGGAGATCATATATCATATATATATATATATAGGCTTCTGAAACCAAAAAAAAGTAAACATTAATTTATTTCAATATGAGATGTGTGGGTTTTAGAATATTTTATGTGCTTATGTTACATACTACATACATACACATACATTTTATACACAC
The DNA here is from genome assembly GCF_001527695.2 of Protobothrops mucrosquamatus. Lineage (NCBI taxonomy): Eukaryota > Metazoa > Chordata > Lepidosauria > Squamata > Viperidae > Protobothrops > Protobothrops mucrosquamatus. The sequence goes on along the minus strand of NW_015386858.1, from coordinate 313,494 downwards.
ACACAAAGAGTATATATTTTTTTCCTGTCTTGTGCTATTTATAGTATATTATGCTGGTCTATTGAATTGCTTTCTAATCCACTTAAACAACAACTACCAACAGGAGGTGGACTAAAAGCTAAGATTTGGAAGGGGAAAGCTAAGGAAAAGGAAAAATTAATTGATAAAAGTCTGGAAACCATATTTGTTGAAAAGTGCCCCATTAATCAATAGGCAGAAGGCAGTAAAATTTTTGATCCTGTGAGCAATTGACTTGAGAGGGAAAATGAACAATAAAAGAATCAACCTGACTGCTTTTAAAACAATTTTAAGCAATAGAAATAAGATTAGGGAGGGGGTGCTGCAGCTGAGCAAAATATTTCCCATAAGAAGGCTAGGGGTTGTTGTGAAGAAAGAAAGAATGCCTTGCTAAATAGGATCAATCTCAGTATTCAGTTTCTAACAACTATATCCTCCTTTGAAATTCACAAGGGAGGATGATGGAGAAAAAGTTTCCACAATTGAAAAAACCTCAGGGAGGCTGGGAAAACAACTGTAGGGATAGAGGCAGGGGAAAAGGGACCTGTGTGTCAAATAATTGCTTCACACACTTTTTACTTTGAATAAATTTGCAGCAGACCTATTAGCAGCAGTTTGCAAATTAGTCTAGGGAAATTCCGATAGAATGAAAAAAACAAATACTGGAGTATTTGATTCTGATTCCACTGGGATTTTTGCCATTTGTTTTCCAGGCTATATACAAAGGTAATCCTAAAGCCACGAGAATTCAGAGAACAGGCAATCCACTTACCTTGGGCATCACCTCCGGATGTCAACACAGCAATGGCCCTGCCAATTCCCATCTTGTCAGTATGCTCATGTTTTATTGGTATATGTGCCATTCTCCGAGCTGGAAGATCAACAAAAAGTTCTTAAAGAGGCTGATGGAGAAAAGGCCCGTTGTCTTCCCGACCTCCCTGTTCCTCCTCCCCCTAGGAAGGGCCACGCTGCCTGTGAGGTCCAGAGTGCCCTTCGCAGACCTCTGTTGTCGCTTTTCAAAGTCTTTGTCCCGCCTCCTCTCTGATCAATGATAAGTGAGACTGTCACATGTAAGTGATCCTTGAAGCTGCGTCAGCCACACCTAATCCTAAAGGGTACATGGCCAGCTGTCCTGAGTACCAATGAACAGGAACTCTGAAACGATGTTACATTAACTGTGTTTTGCTTAGGTACTTGTAAGGACTTAGTAAAGCAATCTCTTAATTTGTCTGATATGTTTTTGCTCAACTAAAAGACGATCCCCATTAAATGACCACAATTTTTTAAAGAGAACACATCAGGCAGTTTAGGATAAACAACCATTTGTCTGAAATGGTATATAGGGTTTCCTGCCTGAGCAGGGGGATGAACTAGAAGACCTTTAAGGTCCCTTCCAACTCTGTTATTCTATTCTATTCTATTCTATTCTATTCTATTCTATTCACAAAAAACAGAGATTAAAGTACAGCAGGGACAGGCACCAGAAGACTCTAAACCCCAATTTTGGGGCTCTCAGAGCAGATTCCTCCCCCCGACCAAATTGTGCAATCAAATTTAGCAGATGATCCATTTTGGGCACATGTTCTTCTCTGGTCTATTAAAGTTCAAAAAGCATGACTGCATGGTATATATAATATATAATATGATATATTATTATATTATTTGCTGGATTTAAAGCCCACCTTTCCTCTATAGCTCAAAATGACATTAAAAATCTTTAACCTCCAAAGTTCAGGATGGAGAAGTCCAATCTCTTTTCTGTCATGACACATTCCTGTGGCTAATAAGAAAACATTAGCCCACCCCTGCTGTACAGATTACAGATTCCAAACCACAATGGTTGATTTCATATAACATGCTAAGACGAAGCCAAACAGTCTGGCAGGTGTCTCAGCCTCCCTCTTCTGCATTTGACACTAAAGGTTATAGCCATCAGTTGTAACCTTTATTCTTTAAGAATTTATCCAATTTCGTTTTAAAACCATCAGAATTGTGGACATTATAATCATGTGGAATAATATTGTAGTGTGAAAACGTATTTCCTTTTCTCCAGCCAGAATTTCTTCCCGTTTACTTTCATTACAAAAGAGAGGAAGAAAATATTTCTCCATTGTTATGTGTAACTGTATACAACTTCAACATGTTTTTTTTCTTTGTGCTACACGGTACTATGCATGGTTACATGTGTATGTATATATGTATATGTATGTATATATGTATACACACACATACACAATGTACTATGTATGGTTTTGTGTGTGTGTGTGTATGTATATATATGTGTGTGTGTGTATATATATATATATTAACATTGTAAATAGTTGTTTTTATTGTTTTAAATTTTTTAATAATAAACAGCTGATTCATATTTATCCCGGAGTTCGAAGATTGTGTAGTATTGAATACACAGAGAGAGAGAGAGACCAGACTATGCATAAAAACATTAGCAAATGCACATTTCCATTATCACAAAAATCAATTTCCAATAGTTCCCAAAACAAAGTGTGCCTTTTTGACAGCTGTTGCCCAGTGAGTTATAATCATCAGCCCTTTCTCCTGACACGTTTTCATTAGTCTATCATCATATACTGTAAGGTAAAGCTTTTTTTTCAATATGCCTCCATTTGTTGTTGTGTTTTTAATGTCCTTTGTCCAATCTGGAGAATTTTTTATGAAACTCGTTCCTTTTAGTCCAGATGTTATGAGCTGTTATACATCTCAAAATTCATGCTTTGTGCATGTATGGAAGGAAAAAAAATCTGTATATGAAGCTATGCAGTATTACAACATGAGCAGGCAAGATGTGCTTCAAATATTTTGAATTACAGTTCTTATAATCTTTTACCATATGCCTTGGTGGTTGGGGCAATGGGAAAATCCAAAAGTACCCTTCCGATAGATAATACAGCCCAAGTCCTAGTTGCTTTGATAAATCGGCCTTGCAAGTGTTAAAAACTGCCAAGTGATATAGAGGTTTGGCAGAAGCTACTGTATTTACAGCACAGCTATTTATTTCCCTGTTATAGTTATCTGTAACCTGACAGAGGTCTTGCTTCAGAGGCAGCTGTCTGCACCCAACAAGATCAAGAGCTCAGTCAATGCAAAAAAAGAAAAAAAATACAAGCATAACCTCTTTAAGCTTATTGGTGGCTTCAAACCTGTCACTTTCTGAATGTGGTCAATAATCCACATTCACTAGGAATTCTGGGAGCTGTAGTCTCAACCCATCCAGAATGTCATTGCTCTTTCCATATTCAAAGTACTTCTAGTGCTGTTCTTGTTCTGTTTTTATCCATTACCTAGCATAGCCCATCTTGCTTCCCATATGCCCGGCTGAGCTTCATTCAGATAACAGAAGTTTATGTCAGAAGCCAAATCCATGATGCAGCAAACGCCTCCGCTGTCTCTCTTAACTCTGCAGGTACCTGGTGTGAGCATGCGGTATGATGTTGCTAGGAAACCAAGGCAGCCTATTCCCATTTCTAGGTCACAACCAGCTGCTGATGAGACCCAGTGACAACATCACAGATTCAGGAACTGAAAACCTCTCTCTGCTCTTGAGCTCCAATGCAGCAGTTACACCAGGCAGATGGCACCTCATTTTGAAAGGCTTTTAATATGAAGATTCTGGCTCAGCACACTCCGTTTCTGTTATTCCCTCTGCAGGTTTCTAAAAGTCACATTTGCAATGTGAAAAAAAGGGAGAATGCTTGCTAAAGATCTGAAGGGTTTTTTTTTAATTCTATCCCCTTCCTACTTCAAATTACAGTTCCTCTCCTTTTATGTGATGACATAAAAGCCCGTTTTTTTCTTGCCATCGTTTTTAATCCTCTATGTCAGTGGTGGCGAACCTATGGCACGGGTGCCAGAGGCGGCACTCAGAGCCCTCTCTGTGGGCACACGCGCCATCGCCCCAGTGCTAGGCCTTCAGCTGGGTTTTATAAAACCTTTTCGCTTTAGGCCTCCGCCACCGTGTACAAAAAAAAAAGGTTCAATCAATCAGTCAATTTCAACTTCTCGCAGGAAAAAAAAAGATATTGCAAAGTTGGAATTGATTGATTGAACTTTTTAGTCCCAGCCAGTCTGACGTTACCACTGCAGCCACGCCCACCCAATGGGCCACGCCCACCCAATGGGCCACACCCACCCGGCACTTGACGATGTATAAGTGGGTTGTGAGTTTTGGGTTGCAGTTTGGGCACTCGGTCTCTAAAAGGTTCGCCATCACTGCTCTATGTAAAATTATCTACAAATCATATGCCGCCCAGAGTTGCTTTACAGAGTGAGATGGGCTGCATTAAAATTTAATAAATAAACAAGTAAATAAAGGTAAGGGAGAGGGCATTTTACATAAATTTCTGTTCCACGAAGATGGTTTCTAACAAATGTAACGGACTTGTGAGAACAAATCACAATAGCACGTAAAATTATATACTACCCCACAGTGCTTTTCAGTACTCTCTGGGCAGTTTACAATGTGGGTCCTACGCACATTGCATCCCAACCTCAGAAAGATGGAAGACTGAGACTGTTGGAAAGTGACAACTTGCTGTAGCCAACTCACCTCAGCCAGCTTGCTGCAGGACAACTCACCACAACCAGCTCAATACGGGATAACTTGCCACGGGACAATTTAACAATTCAATTATTTAAAGTGAATAAAGAATCATTTTAATTTTTGTTATTCATATTTTATTTTGTCCCTCCTTTTTGCATCCTTTCTTTGATGATTCTATTCCATCATTTCTTTGATATTGTAACTCTTGTCCCGCAATGAGTTTTCCCATGGCGAGTTGTCCCACAGCAAGTTGGCCAGAGCAAATTGTCATAGACACAGCTGGAAGCAATTACCTTAATTTGCATATAATTATACCTTTGAATAGTGCACATTTGAATAATGGGGACCACTTCATGATATTGAGACCTAACTATATTATGCAAACATTGTTTTGAGCCCTGGCGGTGCAGTGGTTAAAATGCAGTATTGTCAGCGAATTGTCATAGACCCCCCAAACTGTGGGCAGAGTTAGTCTGCAATACTGCAGTCTAACTATTGCACCGCCAGGGCTCAAATTAATATTTGCATAATATAGCTAGATCTCAATATCATGAAGTGGTCCCCATTATTCAAATGCGCACTATTCAAAGGTATAACTATATGCAAATTAAGGTAATTGCTTCCAGCTTGATGGAAATAGGCAATGAAAAATCTTAATAATGACCTCTTCTTTTTTGCACTTGTAACATTTTAATTTGAAGGAATTTTCCTTTTGTCCATGTTGTTAAGGCAGCAGCACATGCACGGACTAAGATAAACAAATGGAGATTGAAGAAGCAGTGCCTTAAACTCTGAACGGTAGCCTGGTGACCTCAACTGAGCATGCAGTAGCCTGATATTAACTCAGTTTTGGTTTACATTAAATGTGACTCTGTCGTCGTATAATTTGTACTAAATCAAATATTGCATTATTCAGTCACACTAATCACAACTAGCTTTATGCCCCATTTCTAGGATTCATGATAGTGAGGTCTGATTTTCCAGGTTACAAAGTTATGACTGGCTACTTTCTTTCAATGTAAAATCTAAATGAGATGGGCAGCACACAATTTTAATAAATAAATAAATAAATAAATGTTTCTAGTTTCTAGCTAGAATTTAAATTGAATTTTGTGATTTAAGCTGTATAAGGCTAAACATACCAAGGCCCTCCAACCTTCTCCTACTGCTATAATTGGCAGTTCCTTAGTTTATTTTGTATATTCAGTCTGCACCTATCAGCCATAATTCTACACACAGCCTTCTTCCATCTGATACCTGTGAGATGGATTGGATAACAAAGGACACGATGTGAGTTGTAGAGTACTAAATACAGTCTGAGAAATAGGTACAAAGTAGATATAAACTGGGAGAAAAAAGCCATTACAAACACAAGATAAAATACTTCTTCAAAGTTAATCCGTGGAGGATAAATGTTGCTGCTATCTTCTGGATGCAGTACAAAAACCAGATTACAGATATTTGAGCAGGCAAAAACGGTAACACCAGATTCCTGCTTTTTTTTGCCACCAGACTAACAAGGTTCTTTTATAAATTGCAGCAGCTTGGGTGCTACACCAAACTCTTTACATTCTTGTTCAGGATGTCCATATAGTCCAGTGGTTCCAAAATCATATTTCATGATATACTAAGGACTTACTTCCCAGATCATGCTAAACCACGGTCTGTGTATATAATAGCTTACTGAATAAAAAAGTGGGTACAGACATAATACTAAGCTATGAATATGGGACAGGACAGGGCTTTTTTTTGTCATAGAATGCCCAGAACGGAGTTCCAGCACCTTTTTTGGATGGAACCTTGTAGGGTAGGCAAGGCGGGTTGTATGACATGTGTGAGTTCCGGCACTTTTTTTTTTTTTTTTTTACAAAAAAAGCACTGGGACAGGCAGTCTGTGTGATATATACAGCTTATTAACCCCATTTGGTGGCCACTACTTCCATAGTTGTACTGCTGAAATAGAATGTTGAAATCAGATTTTGACAGTATGTTTAGATAAAAAACAAGTACTGTACAAAAATCTAAAATAGGACAATTAAACTGCCAATAAGATTAATGTATCCATCAATTACAAAAGAGTTAACATTGGGGTCTTGGCCTATCTCTTCTGATAATGTAACAGGACTATTGTGTCCTGTCACAAAACCATTAAAAACATTGGTGTAGCCCATGACGTTACAAATATTATCCATTTTTATATAAATCATTTTTTTTACAAACCAGAATGGTTGGATCCATACATTATGAATCAGATAACAATTGTACTCCCAAGTGGGTGAATTATGTCTTATGTGGGATAAACTGTGCCTTAAAGAGCTGTTTTAATATAATCCAGGTTCACAGATTGAATGATATGATTAACGTTTTATCATTATTGCCATCTTGTTAAATTTATCTTCTGTTTTTGTTTACGGAAAAGGTGACAAACACAGCATCCCATTTTCCTATTTTCCCCCAAACATGCTTGTGAGACAGATTGGGCTCAAGGGAACAATTGGTGAAATATCACCAAGCCCAGAATGGACACAAACCTAAAAGTTGAGCTACAATCACAGCAGCTTTTCACCTAGGACTGATATGTGAAACTGCTATAGCTGGAAATACACTATCATTAAAAATCCTAACTTAGCATAATGTATAAAGAAGCCCTATGTCAAAATGTAAAATGATTTGTCCATCACTCTGCCAAGGTGGTGGATAGTGCCATTATACGAAGGGAAGTAGTACAGAATCCTTGATATTCCATGATGCAGCTACAAGTGATTAAGGACAGGGAAATTCCACATCATAATTTCTAAGAAAACTCAGCGTCTTCAACGACCAACTTTTAATTTTTAAATTGTCCCTTACTTGCTGCCTAATGCAAGCGAGATTCCTCAGAAAGTGATATACTTCTATAAAGTAACATCCCTAAACATTCTGTGTTACAAATAATTAGGTAGACCCCAAAGTTTGAGGGCATCTCTTTATGCCCCTTCAAAAGTTACAAAATGTAATTTTTAACATAACAGAAGGGGAAAAAGTAGATAGGGAATTATATTAACTATATTTAATTGGATTTAAATTTATTTATGGGGGGGGGCATAATGATTAAAGACGCTGAGCTTCAGCCCAGGTTCAAGACCCGAGCACAGCATGATGGGGTGAGCTCCTGTTACTTGCCCCAGCTCCTGCCCACCTAACAGTTTGAAAGCATGCAAAAGTAAATATATAAATAGGTACCATTTCTGTGGGAAAGTAACAGCATACTCTGCTCCTTGATGTATAGTCATGCTGGCTATATGACCATGGAAATGTCTTCAGGTTAATGCCGCCTCCCTTGGCTAAGAAATGGAGATGAGCACCACCCCCTACATTGGACATGACTGGAGAGGAGAAACCTTTATCTTTAAACTTATTTAATTTTTAAATTCAAGTTTCCCTAAGATTTGCCCAATTTTTGGTGTTATTGCCATCTATTTTATTGAGTGTGACTGCTGGCATACCAGTTCAAAAGCTACTAGAGGCCCTCGGCATAAAAAAAAAAAGTTAGTCATCCTGATTTAAACTATTTATTCATCCATGTTCCTTACAAAGATAACATTTTCTACAATATCAAGGGGTGGGGAAAGGCCATCCCAATTTATCAGTTTAGCTAACATTGACAGGACTTAACAAATCTGAAGTCTTCCCATTTCTGAAATATTACCTGATCCCTGCAAAATTGACCTAGAAATCAGTACTGTTATATATTTTATGGTGTAGAACAGTGGTGGCAAACCTATGGCACGGGTGCCAGAGGCGGCACTCAGAGCCCTCTCTGTGAGCACACGCACCATCGCCCCAGTCCTAGGTCTTCAGCTGGGTTTTATAAAACCGTTTCGCTTTAGGCCTCCGCCGACGTGTGCAAAAAAAAAAAAAGGTTCAATCAGTCAATTTCAACTTCTCGCGGGGAAAAAAAGATCTTGCAAAGTTGGAATTGATTGATTGAACTTTTTAGTCCCACCCAGTCTGCCATTACCACCGCAGCCACGCCCACCCAATTGGCCACACCCACCCAATGGGCCACACCCACCCGGCACCCAACGATGCATAAGTGGGTTTTGGGTTGCAGTTTGGGCACTTGGTCTCTAAAAGGTTCGCCATCACTGGTGTAGAACATTGCCATTCTAAATTTATGATACAGAACTTTGTAATTCAAAAAGTCCTGATTATCCAAAAGCTCTTTCCTGCCCAGTCTTGTCCCAATAATAAGCAAAGCAAATGGAGATAATAATGGGCAACACAAAACATAGTGGTGGAGAAGCTAAAAGCAAACTGGGATTATTAGTTTTTGATTTATTTCCTGTGAACGGTTCATTTTGGACCTCTTCAAACAGACAAGAAGTTTCATCTCTTCATATCTGTTGGTTCCCCTTTGTCTTCTCTGTATTCAACATTGCTTTAGTAACCCATCCTGAACAAATAAAGGAATTCTTTTCTTGGTCAGTGCTTTGCAGTTCATCCCTTAAAAATACTGATTTTTTGGGCAGGCATAACACAATCAATCATTGATGCATCACTTAACATTAAATCTAAGGAGTCTATTCAATCACATTTGTGTTCATAAATCTGTTACAATGAAAAGCTAGTGAACTGCATCTTGTCTACAGCAGTGTAATCCCAATATGAAGTGTAAATTTGGTTAACAGTTAATAGACTGGGCATTAAAAATACAACTGTGTTTATAATTTTCTGTTACAGCCAAAAACTGAAAAGGGTAATTGTATTAAATGTGAACAAATTATTATTTTTACCTATTATTCACCTATGCCAGGGGTAAGCAACCTTGGCTCTTTTATGACTCGTGGACTTCAACTCCCAGAATTCCTGAGCTGGCTCAGGAATTCTGGGAGTTGAAGTCCACGAGTCATAAAAGAGCCAAGGTTGCCTACCCATGACCTATGCCTACCCCTTTATCCAGTTTTATCCAATCTGCTAGCCTCCATTCATACTGGATTATAATCCTCATCATTTCCAAACAATGGCCTTGTTTGTTAGACAGATGTGAAATTCAATCCAACGTATTTGGAGAGCATCAGATATAAGAAGCTGAAGCCTTTAGTAAATGAATGGCAAGCTCTTCCACAACTTAGTCCATTGCTGCAAATACAATGGAGAAAGAACACAGGTGTAGCTGTGAGTTAAAGTAAACACTGCACATTCTCAAATTGAGTCTTTGTGTAGAAAGCAAAGGTAGTTCTTGACTTACAACTGTTCATTTACAGTAGTTCAAAGTTGCAATGGATTTGGAAAAAGCGACTTACAACCCATCCTCCAAGTTATGACCGTTCCCCCCCCCCCACGCAGCAGTCATGTGATTGCAATTTAGGCATTTGGTAACTAGCTCACATCTTCCAACAAGGAAAGTCAATTGGGGAAGCTGGATTCACTTAGTGACAATTCACTTAACAACCAATGTAAAATGGTCATAAAATCAGGTCTGGTGATATGATGACTTGCTTAATAACTGTGTCATTTAGTGACTGAAATTCTAGTCCCAAATGGGGTTGTAAGTCGAGAACTACCTGACTTAGATGGAGATATGCGGGTGCTTCTGCCTAATAACAGGACTAAGGCATTTTTTTAAGGCCAGAAAACTTTTGGAAGCAGATTAGATATATCAATTCATTGAATATGTTCATCAGGACTTCACTTATTTAGAAGTTTTCTTCTCAAGGAGGAGGTGGAAGTATAATGCAGTTGGACTTGCAACATTCCATTAATATAGCCAGTCCCAATAAAAATAGTTTCAGCCATCTTGTAGAGTTGATTTCATGATCTGGTCTATCTAGTGGGGCTGACAACTTGGGAGATTCTTTTCTTTGCTGTTTAGAACCACTGTCAGAGTAGCACTAGCACTTTACAGCCCTCTCTAAACGGTTTACAAAGTCAGCATATTGCCTCCAACAATCTAGATCCTCATTTTATTGGCCTCGGAAGGATGGAAGGCTGAATCAACCTTGAGCCGGTCAGGATCGAACTGCTGGCAGTTGGCAGAATCAGCCTGCAATACTGCATTCTAACCCCTGCACCACCAAGGAATCTTGGGTGAGAATGATGGGCCAAGCAATTTCACTTCATCCATCTTGCATTTTCAAGATTTGAGGTTCTGGGAGCTGAAATCCAAATAAATGTAGTAGGCACAAAGTAAAGGATGTGTCCTAGGGCAGACGAGATAGTGGATCTGTCCATATAGTACTTAATTAAAAAACCACACAAGTCAGTGTACATAGAAATAAGGAATGTAATTTAAACAGGTTTCTCAATGATCGAAGGGGGGAATGAATACTAGGGTGCATCACCTCCGAGCACAGCTCACATAACTTAGCAAGTAACAGTCAAGCTGGACTGAACCTCTTTACATTTTCTTATAAAGACTAGAATACACTATCTTGATCATAGATGTAGCTATGTTGGTAGAACTATTTTAGGAAGCAAGAAAGGATTGCAGAAGTAGACTAAGGAACAAGATGAAAAGATACGCAACCTCTCCAATTCAAACAAGTCACACTATTAAGACTTATATCACTTTGCTAACTAAATATGAAATTGTCTCAACTGAATATGTTCATCAGCACTTCATCTATTTTGAGGTTTTCTTCTCCAGGGGTTTTAGCACCAACTTAGTATTATATACCAGCCTTAATCAGCTCATACAGCTAAGAAATTTCACTGACTCAGTCTAGAGACCCATATGTGAACTCTGCAGACAGATAAGTATTAAGTAGAATTGCCAAATCTGAAGCCTGAGAATTTTGGGCACAGATGCCAGATATTGTAATTGTTACAATATCAGGGGAAACTTACTGTATGGAGAGAAATTAACCCATTTTTAATTCATTTGATTCAATTTGACAATTTAAATTGAATTGTTAAATTGAATCAAATGAACAATTTAACAAATTTAGTTTTTTGATGTGATACCATCCACTCTTAAGATTGTGGCCATTAGTACATATTCAAGGATTAAATGGGGCTTTAAATCTCATACAAGATGCACCTAAGTGTGGTAAGAACCGTGATGGTGCAGTGGTTTGAATGCAGTATTGCAGGCTAATTCTGCTGACTGCCAGGAGTTCAGCCCTGATCAGCTCATGATCGACTCAGCCTTCCATCCTTCAGAGATAGATTGGTAAAATGAGGACCCAAATTTTGGGGGGCAATATGCTGACTCTGTAAACCCCTTAAGAGACGGCTGTAAAGCACTGTGAAATGGTATATAAATCTAAGTGCTATTGCTATAAATGGGAAAATATTCTGCTATTACATTTTACCGTCTCTCTTTACCTCAACATATTTGCAGCACAGCATACTCATATAAAGTACCAAGTTGAAACCAGTTTTCTTTCAAAGTATTAATTAAGCTGCAGACTATGGTATATTTATCCATCTTGAAAAATCATTACCTTTGGTCAAAGCAAACATGACTTCATGACCATTTTTTTCCTGTATAATTTTTTCCTCCTAGTCTGCTAAAGCAGACAAAATAGCCCTGGAGTGAATTGCCAAGGGGAGGGAGAATTGCTCATATCTCCTGTGGAAACACTTCCCGAGATGAAACTACTGTATATTCATATTCCTATCATGAACAGAGCATATGCTATTCAATGTCTGATGCTCAGGCCTGGAAAATCCAGCACATTTAAAACAGGAATGCTTACTGACCTGATTGTTCTTCTTTTTCTTCAGAGAACAAATAAGTTAAAAAGATAACAGCTGCAAATGTGAGAGAGACTGAAATGAAAAGGCTGGACCCTACTACTGAGAGGTCCAGTGAAAACCACATAACCAGGGCACGAGTGCTCTCTTGTGTAATATTTATAGATACTATCTCAGGCTCCAGACAGCTTCTTCTGTTACACATCTTTCTTATTGGTGGATATAAAAGTCATGTCCTTACACTGAAATTGTGATGCTGGCTTACAAGTGCATTCAACTTTAAAGGACTACATTCAAAAGTAGATATTTTTTCCAAAAGGAAGATCTATTCTACGGGGTACCCCCAAACAAGATAATCTTAATCTATGAATTCTACTAGAGAAAGAAAAAATAAGTGTACTATAATCCAGGCAGCCCAGTACCCTCCATATGTGTAGACTACAATTTTTAGATTTTTCTATGCTGACACGGAATCTTGAATCTCATGAATTCTTTTGAAATCTGGAAGTCTGGATGATTCATGGCATAAACACGTATTTTTTCCAATCCATCTGGATGATGAAAGATTCGGGATGGTGGTCGTAAGCTTTTCTCCATACACATACAAATAAAATCAGACTGTAACCATTTGCAGCAAAATGAATTGTGTGTGTGCAGCTAGAGTTGTTTCATCTTAAACAGCAAATCAAGTTATATAAGAGAGTCACATAATAAGATGCCTTGAGTCACCATGTGCGAGTAGGCGGCGATATAAATTTTCTAAATAAATAAAAGTCATACATATGCTAAGTGTAATAAAAAAATCAAATGCAGATATTAAAAGATGCATTCCTCAACTAATGTACATTGTCACTTTTGCTATAAAAATGCATTTACTTACCATTCTCAGCTTTTCACTCAGCAAATGCCCCAGAAGAGACAGTATTACTAATTTATTGTTCATCACCGTGATGAACACACACATGCAATTCAAACCTGTATATGCTTACTCAGAAATGTTTTCATTATGGTCACCACACCTTGTTTCAGAATATAACTGTGGATGGCTTTCACAGAAGTTCATGAATATCATTTTAAAAAGTCCATTTAAAACATCTCTTGAGACAAAGCAACTGACTGTAAGATAGCTTTAATCCCAAACATAACCAAACCTTATCTCAAATGTTCTGCTCTATGCCCAAGGGCAGCAATTCTTTGCCTGTTTCCAGATGCTCTGAGCTGCAACTTCCGAAATCTCACACCATTGGACACGTTGGCTAAGATCGGGGGCCGATCGCCCAACTCATCTGAAACACACCCGGGGTGTGTACCCTGGGAACACACTTTACCGAGCTTGGTGAACCCACTGCCCGACCTTATTGTGGTAGCACAGTAAGAATTCCATGCACATCTCTAAAAAAAAATAATAGCTGCTGCCAAATTGGTCTCCAGAATCTGTTTTCTAACGAGCCGGGGAAGAGCCCATTGGTATTTCAACGATTCACTCCATGCATTAGAATCCCATCCTTTCGCGATCACAGAAAACCCTCCGTTATTATGGAACACAACGAGGCATCGACCTTCTAACAAAAACACGTGGGTTCCAACGGAGCGAACCAGAAAACGCGCACGCGCTTTAAAGGCACTACTACGCCATGCCTCATGCCAAGCTCGCGCTCGCGCGTGCGCAGCCCGTCCGCCTACCAATTCCGTTCAAGGTTCTTTGGCGACGAGTTTTTTTTTTTTTCCTTTCCCCTCCTTCCTTCCCCTCTGTTCCCCCGCCCCTTTCAAAGTCTCCACCGTCTCCGCCAGTCTTCTAAATCTAAGCGGCAGCTTCTTCCCCGGAAGAGAGGGGTCGAGGGGGCGGGGCGAAGAACACCGGAAAGGTAGTTTCGCTTCCGGCTGCGCCGAGGGTTCCCGCCTCTTCGAATCCGGTTGGAAGGAAGGAAAGAAAGAAAGAATCGCGGGCGGCGGTTTCCGAGAGGGGAAAGCGAGCGGGGGGAACGACGCGGGGTAAAAGGCGGGAACGGTCGACTGTGCCCTTCTCCGTCATGGTCGTTGCTTCAGCTTCCGGCGTGAGGGTGGGGGTCTGGAAGTGTCCCTATGGCAACAGCGCGCCTTGCCCCTAATTTCCCAGGCCCGACGCGCCTCCCTCGAGAGCCCCTTTCTCTGCGGTTCCCGCTCTGCTTCCCTTCCGTCCCCTTTGAAGGCCTGGCCTCGTACGGAGTGACTGAAAGAGAAAAGGACGGGCGGGCTCCGGTCGAGTGAACGGCGAGCGCGGGAGTCTCCTCGGTTTTAACCTCTCCTCCCTTGGGACAGGCCTGGCAGAGTTTGACGGTTGGTCGTGTTTCCTTGCAAATGCTTCATATTTCGTGGGGGGGGGGGAAGAGGGAGGGTATTTTGATTCAAAGCCCTGTTCCAAAGGTAGGTAACTTGCGTGTTTGGAACTAAGCTCCCACAAACTCGTATCGTTGTTTGTGTTGCCTGGGGCTGATGGAAGTGATATAACAAAGTAGCAAGCACGAGGTTTGCATGCCTGGGGCGTGGAATATCCCCATAGCTCTCAACAGTGCTGACTGGGGAGGATGGAAGTGATAGCCCAAAACAAATGTTAACCTCTTCACCCTGTTCCCTAAACAAGTGTCAGCCCTCAGACTAAGCTTTGTTACTAAATAAGCCTGAATACTGTAATGCAGTGGTTCTCACCCAATGGGGGGGGGTGGGTTTGAGGAAATGTTATGATTTAAATATTGAGTTATGTCTTGGAGGTCCGTGGCCACAAAAAGTGTTTAAAAGGGGTCTGTGGTGAAGAAAAGCTTGAGAACCACTGCTGTAGTAGGATAAAGTCTCTCCCATTGGCAGTCATTTTCTCCTCCCGAGTTTATTTCCCTCTGCTCCTGCTTTTGTAGTCTTTGGTAAGAGGAAAGAATGTAAGAGAATGGCGTTACCAATCTGGAATGAGCAGAGTTGGAATTAAAATTTTTTTTTTATAACATGTATATGTGAAAATGGTAACATTGTCATAGAGTTGTATGGCAGTGTTTCTCAACCTTGACAATTTTAAGGCATGTGGACTTGAACTCCCAGAATTCCACAGCCAGCATTGCTGGCTGTGGAATTCTGGGAATTGAAGTCCACATACCTTAAAATTGTCAAGGTTGAGAAACACTGTTGTATGGGATTGTAGAGTTCAACTAGGTAGTATAGCCTATGGCTCCAGGCAGGATCAAGTAGAATATTTCTGACTGGTGACTATTTGCCCTGTTTTAAAACCTATAGTGAATGAACCATAGTTTTTCCTGTTTTACGTTTGTTTCCCTTTGTGAAAATAGAATAGAGAAATCTGAATGTGGGAGGAAAATAACACACCCAGAATTGTAACTCCTACAGTTTGCCTTCAGTTCTTCGCAAATTCATCATCATGAATTGCAGACCAAATTAAAAGGATAATCACATCCTGAATAACTAGTTCCACTCTAGATTTTTAGTTACATCAAGAAACACATGAAGAGTATGAGATAGATACTCATCTCTTTTTAAAGACAACATCAGTATAAACAAATTGTATTTTGGAGACGTATCAAAAAACTTTTTGGCATTGATTTATTATTTAGACTGATACACTTAAGAGTTAGAAGAAATATTCTGTGGTGCAAGCTGGGATGCTGGACTTTATTTTTATTCAAAGAAGGAGAGGAAACAGCTTAAAATTTGTTGCTGTAGCCAATAATAAACTGAAGTTCTGAAAACATCTGTTGCAACTTGCCGATATATGAAATTACTTTTTTAAGAGATAAATTTTCTTTAAAAAAAAATAAAAAATCATTTTTAAACTGTATTGGTTAAGTTACAAGCCTAATCATAGCTTTCCCCCCAGCATACTGTAATAGGGAATGTAGAACGTGGGTAAACAGATGAAACATGTACATTTTTTTATAATAGCTATTTTGCTGTTATTAAAATGGCTCACTAATATTATATTTTACCATGATTTCATACAAGAATATGAACTGGCCCTCCCCAACCTGGTATGCTCCAAATGTTTTTGGTAGTCTGAAATAGCTCTTGTCAGTATTTGAGAGAATAAATTTGAATCCAACTTTTAGAGGACAGAAATAAATATTGTTTGTAGTGTCATCTCAAGTAGAGTTGGAGAAATGCAACTGATTTCAAAGCCTAATGATTATATCAGGAGATATTATGGCATAAGAGATATATATTTCCTTCCACTATGATTTTTTTTTAAATGTGACATCTGGTTCATCTGTTTATTTAATGTATAACATTTGCTTTATCTTCCACTCTTTTTTCAGGTTCTTGAAGATTCAATTAATTTGAGTCAGTTATGTAAAGAGCATAATGATGGGTGAGTATATGCTAAATTAATCCATTTAATTGTCAATTTTAAGTTACTGTTTTATAATCTACCATTTCAAGAAACCTCTCATTAAAGCAATTGGCAATCATTTTTAATTAGGTTCAAATTTATTATTTGACATTTAAGAATTAATGCATTTCTGAACAATTTCTGTAACTAATGGTTTTCCTAATGCTGCAGAGTATTTGCTATCGTTGTGGTTTCTTTAATGATCGTGAATGTACATACAGCATATGCCACAATTAGTAATTGTGATAGATTTGTGAGAGCTACCACATAACTATTCATCTCTTGCTAGGTCTACTTAAAATAATCAGGTTCTGAGGGGAGAACACATGCTTTTTCTTAATTTTGTGCTCTTTCCACCTGTTGGGTTCACATATTCTGTTAGATTATAATGGGATTTGCTGGGGAGCAGGGGAAGGTTTGTTTCGTGTGAACATAGCCACTGAGCTGTGTAAACTGCAGTTTATAGCTCAGTGTTATGAGTGAAACCAGTCACTTTAGTTCATTCAGCAAAATATGGTTGAAATATATGGCTTAATGGAGTGGAAAGTAGTTATATTCAAAGGGTCCTTTACTCTTATACTTTTTAAAATAATATTTTAAAATATAGTTCCTTTTTAGAAGCAGCAAGTACTCATTGAAAGCATGCTTTGATGCTTTTTATAAGTTGCTGTCATTAGTGTTGCTTGATTGGTGTTTTCTTCCTTGTATATGTATAATTTTTCTATTTCTTTATCTTCTGTTTATTTACCTTTTTCATAAGCCCAAAATTGCAAACATTTAATCTTTTGCTCTCATTATTATACTTGTTACCTTTCCCTGCGTTAAAATTGTGGAGAAATGCTAACACATTGCTTGTACTTTGGTGCTGCTTTTTATCTTTTCTCTATTGAAGTTTCGCATGTATTCTTCAGTACTTTCTATTTTATTATGTAGAATCTGTAATAGCAAGAAAACAAATTGCTTATTTTTCTTCCTCAAATAATAAACTTTTTTTAATTAAAGATGAAACTACTGACTGTATGAAGATGGATGCTGGGGACTATATGCAAGCTAATCATACTTCTGTGTTCAAGACTTTTCCTGAGCAACAGAATTTTATTTCAGGCAACCAGCATCCATTGTCTGACAACAAGGTTTGGGAATCAGTTACTTCTGCTTTCTTATCTGTATAATGATTTTTATAAATCAATATATGTCTGATTATAAATTAATTTTGAAATTACATTTAATAAAGAAGCTAGAAACTTATCTTATGTCACTCTGGCTATTCAGATCAAGATTTATAAGATTTTAATCCTCTGCTTCTAGATATTCAAGCCTCTGTGATTAGTAAAAATGCTGCAAAATTTATTACAGAATATTTGGTACATGCGGTGCTTGCTTAAACACCAATTGACACTGGGATTTTCATCACTAAGTGATATGGTCATTAGGTGAAACATTGTGTAACAGCACCCCTTAGCATCAGCAATGGCAGGGGCATTGCAACAGTTAGGTTGGTCATAAATACCATTCCTTCAGCCCCATTGTAACTGAACAGTGATTGAATAAATAGTCATTGCGCAAGTACCTGTCCTTATTAATATGAATCATTATTTTTTGCCTTACAATCATGAACAGTAATAACATTTTATCAGTTTCTTCTGTTTAATAGTTTTCTCTGATTTGCTTTTCCAACTTTGTTAATCTTTACTACTGAAGTTCTAGACCAGCGGTTCTCAACCCATTTCACGGGGGTCGCCAAGCAAGGCTGTCCGCCATTTTTTCCCCTTTTCTGGCGGGTGCCTTACCTCCCTTGAGCTGGGCCAGCTGGTGGTCGGCCTGCTCCGTCTCTGCCGCTTGCCAGCTACACCTCGGCCGGCGCAGGGGGCAGAACCACGCATGCGTGGCGCTCCCAGGCAGGGAAAGTCCTCGACTTACGACCGGTTGGGTAGTCCTCGACTTACGACTGGTTTAGTCCTCGACTTACGACCGGTTTAGTCCTCGACTTACGACCGGTTGGGGGTCGCGGCATTAAAAAGGTTGAGAACCACTGTTCTAGACTGTGAAATAACCATGTTGAGATTGTTTTGTACTATTTTTTATCTTTTGTAATCGATTTTCATTATATTTTGTAACTGAAGAATGTTAGAGGGACTAGGAGTTGCAATTACTTCTTAACATGTAATTGTAACTACTGAAACTACTGGTTCTTTTCTTGACATTTTTAATTTTTTGTTTCTCTGTTTAGTTTTTATCAAACAAGTTTAACAGCTTCGCCGAACCGTCCACTTCTCTAACGGGAAATACTTGTAGTTTCAATTACTATCCAGGTAAGTCTGGTTGCATTGGCTTGTAAACAGATGAAGATCTGTCAGAAGATTCTAACAGTTAAGTAACAAGTCACATGTGATCTGTGTTTTCAATATTACAATTTATAGTTGAATCTAAAGTGTCCACTAAATAGAGGGGTGGTCTTCATTTAACGTGTGGCCTTATTCCTATAAGGAGTTAATATAATTTGAAATGTTCTTCATGGTTTATAGAGGCATATTTGCCGGTTGGATGACTTGGTAATTAGAAATATCAATTGTTAGCAGGAATTTCCATTTACTGTATCCTTGGGACCTATTCTATTGTCAGAATCTGGTTTCAAATTCAAAGTATGTTCTGTAGTTTGGTCTGAGCTCAGGTTTTTTAAGAAAGGCATTGCTAATTTAGCAGGCATAGACTTACATTTGTAAAATATATGTATTTTGACTGAATATTCTGATGCGTTCATTTGCATACTCTGCATATTGAACATTTTTTGTTTGCATTTTTACAATATTGAATATCTCTTTCTGAAAAAAGTAGATAGGACCAAGTAAAATTTAGTGTGGCTCAAAGTTTGGTTGGAAATTTTGGTAGGAATTGATTATGGACAGTCAAGTTGACTATGTTCACCTCACTGACTTTTCTTAAAAGTGCTTTTGTAAACGGATTGAATTGTAACATTTACAAATAAAAAAAGTTAATTATTAGCACAAGGTAGTTTGTTTAAACATAAAGAAAGCCAGTTGAGTTTTCCTTTCAAAATATATTTTGGAAAATCTCTTTAAAATATTTGTAATTTCTTCTAAAAATTGGGGAACATAGAAAACATATTTTTATGTAGTAGGTAATATAAAAGATTATTGGCATCTTATTGACCATTCCTTGCTTCTGCTCTGGCAGAATCCCCAAGCTTTGAGAGCTGCCCAGCAACTGGAGTAAGAAGAACATTTGGAACAAGTCCCAATGGTCAGTGGAAGAGTTGCAGCTCCCCTCTTGGCTCTGTTTCACAGAAGCCCAGAGTAAGTCGCAGTGTATATTTTGAAACACGCAAAAATCCAAGGTACATAAAATTTTCTCATTTTTTTTTTGTTATTAACACCTTAATTCTATTTGTTACAGGTTTTGTAATCTTTTAAGAATTATATGAAACATTCTGAAATGTAACAAAGCTTAGATATGCGGTTGCTTAGGAAATAAATGCTGGCAGTCCTCACCCATGGTAATTGGGACCGGGAACTCTGTTGCTAAGCGATACAGTCATAAGGTGCGATGTCACATGACCACATCAACTTACAATAACAGTTTCAGCATTCACGGTTGCTGTCTTTAGATGAATTCTATGTGATTGCACCATCTTGCAGTCACGTGATTGCCATTTGTGACCTGTCAGCTTCCCCATTGACTTTGCTTGTCAGAAGGCAGCAACGAAGATCACAAATGACAATCGTGATTGCTGGACACTGCATTGTAATTGCAAGCCACTTGCCAAGCGCCTGAATTGTGATCATGTGACTTTGAGGACAGTGTAACAGTCACGAGGGGTACAGTGCTGTCATTTTGAATGATCACTGAACAGGTGGACATTAAAAAAGGCTACCTGTAATAGTTTTAATGTACTAATTGGTGAAGGGAATGTCCCTTATTCATAGACATCTGAGAAACAGAATATATCACCCTGGTTCTTTGTGTCATTTGGTAATTTCGATGCAACAGACTTCACATGAGACATCTGTATTTTTTGCCAATTAAAGTCATTGAGACAGGCTTTGATTAGCATAGAATATTGGTCTGTTTCATTTGAAGTCCACTGTACTGAAGTACAGTAATTTGAAATTTAGCTGTACAGGTAGTCCTTCATTTACAACAATTTGTTTAGTGGCCGGTTACAATGGCACCAAAAAGTGATTTATGACATGATTTATGACCAGTTTTCACACCTATGACCATGTGATCAGTATTTGGGCACTTGGCAACTAATATATATTTATGAGAGTTGCACTGTCCAGGAGTCACCATTTGTAACCTTCTCGGCCGACTTCCAACAAAGTCAGTGGGAGAAGCCAGATTCACTTAACAAGCACATGAGTCACTTAACAATCAAGGTTATTCACTTAACAGTGGTGGCAAAAAAGTCATAAAATGGGATGACTCAATTAACAACTGCCTTAGCAATGGAAATTTTGGGCTCAATTGTCATAATTTGTGGACTACCTGTATAGATATAAAAGCAGCTGCAAATATCTTAAATGAACTGCATATTAGTGATTTAAAAGTAAAGGGGACTTTTATGCAGCTTTTTAAAAAAGTTTGATTTGGTTTACTTCTTGTGAGATTGGCCTAACTTACAAGAAAAGGCCGAATCCTATAAATACATGCTTTTAAATTTACATGGTTGGGAGAGTTGTATTATAGAACTTATTTACATTTTTTCCTTGCTAGAAAGACAGACCAGGTTGTGAAAACCTTATCTTACATGTTCAAGTTAATGGGCTAGATGCCAGGTGTGGTATCCCCTGGAATATGAGTAATGATATTAGGAATTACCAAATCATAACAGCAAAGCAGGAGGAGGGCCAGAGGTTGAAGACCAAGAGAGCTTCTGGGAAAGGAAGCTTAAGACTTCCAGCCTATATAGGCTTAACAATGTTCATTATATAGTCAGCAGGAGAATAGATGAAGACTATCAAATTCACAGTTTAAAGTGAAGAATATTAAGTCAGAGTTCAGACATAAACCTCATATAAACATTGTGGAAGGACTTGAAATAAGATCATACTTGAAAACTCAATTATTCTGGAGTTGAAGCAGTTCGCCATAGATGAGTGGATCAATATTCCCAATTACAGGACTATTTGGTTGCAAATTATTGCAGTTAAAGAAGTGATTATTTTTTACAGTATTATAGTCCACTACTTGAATCCTTTATCTGTTTACTCAGAATGCCCTTATGTCAGTAGAATCCACACGAAAGCTATATCAATGTTAACCTCCTCCGAAACACAGTATCACATCATTTTTTGTTACTGTACATTATTCTAGGTTCATTATGATTTTTTTTCACCATACTATATGTTTAAATTGTCTTTTTTAAAGAGAATAATCATGGTTTTGTTAGAGTTTCTATTTGAGTTTTTTTAGAATGCAAAGAACCATATTTAAAACTTGAATGTCTTTATAAGCCTAGCTAAAAAGAGTTATTTTTATTTTTTTTTGCAGTATGGCTGCAAATTCCTTTGTTGGAAAATCAAACCACCACAGTCACATTTCTACCTATGAAAAATCCTTTCCAATTAAGTCTGTCGCTAATCCATCATGTCGTCGGAGCTTACTAAGTCCCAAGAAGTCTCAGAGAAGATTCGTCAGTACTGTAGAAGAGGTAGGTGAAAAAGGAAAAAAAATAAATTGAATCTGCTTTGGTGGAGGAAGACACACACACACATATTCACACACACACATTCTAACACAAGATAGATCTGGAATATAAATATACAGATGTGTGAAATACAGGTGTTCATAGACTAACCAACTGCCCGTAAGCCAAATTCCTATTCTCTATGGAATGCCATATGCTAAATAAATAAAATTTCTGCGGAATCATTCTTATTTATGGACAAGACCATTTGTCTGTACTCTCACATCACTGAGATCATTTTCATCCCTGGTGATGCTTGTTTTAGGATTTTAATTTGTTCTGCATATTAGATAAACTTAGTTTGTCAGTGATAAATTACTTTAAACCACTTTTGCATCCTATAAAATAATTGTGTTTCTATGTAGACACTCTATTATTGTACTGTGTACTTTCTGGTAATGTATGGGATTTTTTTTTCTCCCCAGATAGTTCGGGAAGAAGAGAAAGAAATATACAGGCAGTTGATTCAAATGGTTACAGGGAAAAATCTGTCAGCTTCCAAAGCCTCTTCATTATTGTCTCTTCATCTGTGAGTCTCTGAAATATATTGATTAATCTGATTGCCTACAAGTTTGTTTCCAAAATTTCTGGCCTTTTGCTTTTGTTTTCAGGCCCAGGTGTGCAGGTTCCAATAAAAAAAATGTGAAAGAAACTGAAAACAAATGTATGAAACCTTTTGATGTTTGTGGTCCCTCTCTGGACAACCAGTCATCCAGTCTTCTCAGGATACAGGAGCAGCATTCTCACAAACCACTGCCACAACCAGTTTGTAGTTTTACTTCCCCTGTTAACTTTGATCTCAAGACCAGTACACCCATACAACAAACTAATCTAGTAGCATTGGATGTGCAGACTGAAGGTAAAAACATAACTGATATACATTGAAATATTGTGGATTTTATTTCATGACCCCAAATTCTTGAATTATTTTCTCCAGACCATCTGCACTGTTAATTCTCAGATGCAGGTTTGTTGTTTCTCCCAGCCTGGTACCTAAATTAACTGAATAAATCTGAATTCAGTCACGATACAGATTCTGTTTTGGAGAAGATTATTGGTACAGAGTAATGTTAAATCTTGCACCCTGTTTTGTTTGATCTAGGATGTGATTCAGTCATAATGTTAAATGGCAAAGACTTCAGATCTCCAGCTCCAAGGCAAGTGGGCTTTCTGATTTGTAGAAACTACAATTTATTGTTTTGAGGGAAGTAGACCAAAAAATATGGGTGAAGTAAATTTGTTGAGCTTAGGCTGCCAGAATAATTAGAACAAATTTATTAATGCTTCATTCATTTTAGAGGGACTTTAGCATTATTTCTGATGTTGGGATTGTCCATTTGGCCTTGGTTTACTTTGAATAAAACATTTTACTGCATTAGTAATTAGTGCAAATTTTGTAGTTTCGTGTAATAAACCTCAAAGTTTTTTCCCCACCCTCTAGACTATTAGAAAGTGCCTCAGACTTTTCTTCAGATTTTCACTGCTTTTCAACTCTGCTGCTGTTTCAGAGTTTTTCTGTAGTCCGTTTGCAGTACCATTTACTGAAGCACTCTGTTTCCCTGGCTTTTTTTGGATATACAGTATCATTTAAGCAGAAAGTGTGACCTTTTCCCAATTGCTGATTCTGATAAACTTCTGAAATTGATAGAATTTGCTAGTAAATTTTTGGTAGAAACTTTTGTTTGGTTGCCAAGTGCACATTTGGACTTAATTATTTACTGCTCTTGATATTCTCTTCTGCCTTAGCAGCACTATTGGAATTTACCTTTAATAACTTGCTTGGTTTTTTTTCCTGGAAGAAACATTAATCCTTTCTACTTTCTGTTTCCATTTTAGTATACCTTTCTTTGAAGCTGAATTGTGGATAAAAGAATTGTAAGAATTTCTAAGAATTTCTAAATCCCTTTCTTAAAGCTAAATTTGCCTTCTTGATTTGACAAGCCATACACACACACACACACACACACACACACACACACACACAGTTTCCTTTTCCAGTACTGTAAAGAAGCTCTAGACAATCTGAATTCCTATTGCTAACAAGGGCAGAGAACTTTATGTTAAGTTCACATGTCTTTGTTGTATCTTACATAGGATCACGTAGGATAGAATATTTGAGAGACTAAAGGATATGGAACTTTAACTTATTAATTTGTGGTCTCAAGACTGAAAATATTTTATAGAAATCACTGAGAAATCTCTGGGGGAGAGGGGCAGTTAAGAAGTGCAGAAAATGAATGAATGAATGAATAAACAAACAAACTAATAAAGTACCTGTGAAATCACTGTTCTGATTAGATACCAATATTGGAGAGCTTTTAGGAGTAAATATAAATCTTTTAAAGTTTTAAAATAGAAAAATAAGTATTCAAATCCCAGCACTAAATCTTAGTCTGTACTATTAGATCCTTTCTTACAGATCTTTCAGTTAAATGTGGGCAATATTTGGAAGATAGGTGCCATAATTCGCCCTTCTGATTATCTGAAGAGCTGGAGTGATGCTATGATATTAATGAGTGCATTCATTTTTTTCGCTATTTACTTTTCAAAGGGCTGCCCCCACATGGCCTCAAACTGCCCCCACATGGCCTCAATCTGACTATTTGCTACTGCATGTTATCGTTTGATCTAGGAATTACCACTGAAATGCAATTGAAGTCCCAGTGTGCAAGCTGCAAGCTGCCTATCTTGAATTAAATGCGTGTGTGGGTGTCCAGCAGGACTAGAACTAGATCAGCAGACGTGACACATTCACCCAGCATTCCCCATCTTATATCTCAAACCAGCCTTCCCATAAGGAAGGAGCAGGAGCTGAAAGAAATAATAAGATAGGCATAACTAAAAGTGTGCAAAAAGGAATTTTCATGGCTGGTGATTCTGAATATTCAGTTTGTTATGTAAAAACTTCCATCTAGAACCAGTGTATATGACTCCCGAGCCCGTGAGAGATTGCGACATATAGAGGAGCAGAAAGCCTTGGCATTGCAGTTACAGAATCAGGTGAGATAACTCAACATGGTTATTGTTTTTAAAGGCTCATCCAGGTGCTTTCTATCTTTGCTAGGAATGATAATAATTGATGCAATTGAATACATAGTTTTCCTTAATATTGCCATTTGAGTCCCTTGCATGCTAGATGACCCATGTCCTGTTTGGTCATTGTTTCAAAGGTATTTACTTCCCTAAATAGAGTAATAGAATGACCACAGGTAACCAAAAAAAAAAGCAATGGAAGCAACATCTGACTTCCTGCTGGCTTCTCCATTGACTTTGCTTGTGGGGAGCTGGCAGGGAGTATCAAAAATCACCACAGTGGCACTGCAGGACAGCATATCAGTGTTGCTGCAGTGACCACAAGTTTCCCAATACAGCTGGTCTGAAGATCCTTGAAATTTCAATCCCACAGGAGTGATGGGTCCCAGATTTTGGACGTATTCTTTAAGTTGGCCTATTTGAGGTACTTTGATTCAAAAATTGTTGCCTTATAGTGCACCTTTTCACCCAGTTGAAGGTTATAGACAAATAGAAGAGGTTTATAGGTTGAATTGGAAACTGATAAGCTAGATATCAGCAAGCTTGGTCATATTTATGAACAGTCACTAGATTTTCCTGTTGTTGATATGGGCTTTTATATAACCATAATTCTATATAGGTTTGATGACTGCATCCTTCTGTACATAAATTAATGTAAGAAATCCAGATAATGGGGGTGGGCAACTTGATGAAATTCCTGTCCACAAACGTCTGGGATTGACCACTTGATATAATGTTAAGTGTCACTATTTTAATGATATTCTTTTTAGAGACTGCAGAAAGAGACCTCAGTACCTGAGTCAATAAATTTACATCTTCGAGTTCCTCTTGAAAAGGAAATTCCTGTTACCATTGTTCCAGAGGATAATAAGATAGTGGAAAGTGAAGATGAATTTCCTGAAATTACAGAGGTTAGCTTTTACATTAATGGTAAAAAATCTTGCTGCCTTGGTGAAATAAGTACCTGGATAGTAGTTTATAGAAGTGAACAACTGTCCTGGCAGAGTTGTTCTCAAACTGTGTCTCTTCATAATACATCTCTGTGATAGCATGCTCTGTAGTGTTTTGAAGTTCTCTATTTCATTAAAAGCTAGATTTTTTTGGGGGGGGGGTCTTTTAGCCTAACTTGATATTTCTAGTAGTTTTGTTTCCTGTTATCTGCATTTCTTCAGTGGGGAAAATTTCAAACCCTTTCTTTTTTAAGTGCAACATTAAAAATATATAGGAGGTAATCAAAACATTTCCAGACTTTTCCAAGAGAAACCTGTTTGTAGAACATAATTACGTGAAAACTTTTTCAATATATAATTTTCCTGATCCACAGCCTCCCCCTCCGAAACTTTCAATATGTCCGACCTGCATTACTCCTCTTTGTGTTCTCACTCTGCATTTTGGGTCTATCCTTCATAATGAAGTTTTTACTTAGGAGTCTGGTTTTTCAGCTTGGATTAAAAACCTCAGTGAAACCCAATTCTCTTTCCTATTAACTATTTATAGGAAATGGAGAAAGAAATAAAAAATGTATTACGAAGTGGAAACCAGGACGAAGTGTTGAGTGAAGCCTTCCGGTTAACCATCACTCGGAAAGACATTCAGACTCTTAAGCACCTCAACTGGCTCAATGATGAGGTAAATCTTCAGTCTCTGTTTCAAACCTAATTTTTAAACTCATAAATCTGAGTTGTAAAGGCTCTTTGAGTCCAACATCTACAGGTATCCAGAAGGGCAGCTGTCTAGCCATCATTAAAATACACTCATCACTGCTCTGGATAATTGGCTCTAACTATTTAACTGCTCTATTCATACTGTTGGAATTTTTCCCTTAACATTCAGTTGAAATCTGCTTTTTTAAAATAACTTACATCCATTATTCTTTGTTATGTAGTCTAGTGAGATTTGTACAGGTAGTTCTTAAGTTATGCTCATTTGTTCAGTGACCATTTGAAATTACACTGAATGAATGGTACTTGCCCAATCTGCAAAGTTATGACAATTGCAGTTCCCGCTCAATCACATGGTCAAAATATGGGTGCTTGGCAGCCCACCCATACTTAAGACAGCAGAGATTCTTCAACGTTTCCCATCCTTTGTCTCCCCTCTCCATCTCTGTCCTTTGGCCCCCTGTACTCCGCAGTTGCTACCCTCCTGTGTTCCATCATCCCCGTTGTCATCTTCTTGCTCCCACTGCTAGTCAAATAATCCTGGCTTGATCCTTCGAGAGTCCTTCTTGAAATCATACATGTTTTCTTCGTGAGACTTTAGAGAGAAGACCTTGTGTGACATCAGCTGTCTTCTGAGGGGCCAGGCTGGGTACACTTCAGCAATAAGATTTCTTTACCTAAAAAGAGAAACACAATGACCAAAGGCAGGCAAAAAAAAGCCATTGGTGAAGCAGCAGCTTCTGGCTTCTCTATTGAATCTCCTTATGTTAATATGGCAGGGAGCATTGGAATCTTCCTTCTTTCCTTTCTTCCCCTTCCCTACAGGCAAGTAAACGGCTGCTACTGGGTGGGGAAGAGAGTGAGGGATTGTGAGACTGGCTGGGAAACTCATGGCATAGGTCAGGGGTAGGCAACCTCGGCTCTTTTATGACTCATGGACTTCAACTCCCAGAATTCCCGAGTCAGCACTGACTCAGGAATTCTGGGAGTTGAAGTCCATGAGTCATAAAAGAGCCGAGGTTGCCTACCCCTGGCATAGGTGAACATGAAGATCACATGACACAGCAACAACACAGCAGCAGTCAGTAGCACTGAAGCACCTACAACTTTCTCAGATTTAATTACTTTAGGAGTCATGGGCCATGGATTTTGGACACATTCTGTAAGTTAGCGTCCAAATGTACTTGGTTCAAAAATTGTTGCTCTATGATGCACTGTTTCACCCAGGTCATGACATGAGAGTTTTAGTGGTAATATACCTGTAGATAGATGTTTTTTAGGAATAGAGAAGAAATGTCTTGGAAAAAACATCAAATACTAACATGTATTTCTCTCACACACAGATTATTAATTTCTACATGAGTATGCTGATGGAGAGGAGTAAACAAAAAGGCTTTCCAACTGTTCATGCATTTAACACATTTTTCTTCACCAAGTTAAAAACTGCTGGGTATCCAGCTGTAAAACGTTGGACTAAAAAAGTAGATATATTTTCTGTGGACACTTTATTGGTTCCTATTCACCTTGGTGTCCATTGGTGCCTAGCAGTAAGTATATTATGCATATATATATATAAATGTTCAAGTAAATTCACAGCAGCTCTTTCAAATGTTCCTTGTTTGTTCTGAATGCATTCTAAATTCATTCTTTGTGATGGCTTTTCATTTTGGCATTTTTACTTTCCCAAATGCTTGCTTCTGAAACATTTTTCCATTCTGTTTCCTGCATTATCCCAAATGTGTCAAAAGTACGTACTTCTGGGTAAGATTATGCCAATGTCTTGATACAAAATTTTTGCCTTGTTTAGGTTACTGACTTCAGGAAAAAAACCATCACCTACTACGATTCAATGGGTGGATCCAACAGTGAAGCTTGTAAGATACTCTTGTGAGTATCTCTTTTACGTTAAATGGGTTCATGTTTTCGTCATGATCTTAGCATTGATAGAAACAATCTTCATGCCAAGTGGTTGTTGCTGTTATAACACTTGGGAATACTGAACTTTCAGGGTATTTTCCAAAGAGGCAGCTAAAAGCACGTGTGCTTCTGTAACATGAAAGGTAGATAGTACCCCCTGTAAAATCAATTCAAACAAATCTGATAAATTCTTTCTGGGAGGCTTCCTGTTAAACTTGAGCCTCTTGGCCCTTTACAGTATATTAAAAAAGGGTCTAGGGTATGAATCTCCAAGCGCTGTGCTCTTTTATATTGTGATTGCAATCTTAAGTGTACTATATTTTCATTAAAAAGTTCAGGAATTTATATGAGAGTTATTTGAGAGTAGAAAAATGAAAGAAATGTAACATACAAGGCAGTTATAAAAAGAGATCATATTTGATAATAAGGCCCTTAAGAATACAGAATAAAGAGTTGGAAGGGACCTTGGAGGTTTTCTAATCCAACCCCCTGCTTAAGCAGGAGACCCTATACCATTCTGAACAAATGGCTGTTTCAAGATGGCAATCTCTTAAAAATCTTCAGTGATGGAGCATCCACAAGTTCTGCAGGCAAGCTGGTTAATTGTTCCTCTGTCGGGAAATTTATTGTTAGTTCTAGGTTGGATCACTCCTTGATCATGTTGCCCTGATTTTGGGGATAGGCTCTTGTATCTGAACAAAATGGCAGATTTGAACTTTGAGAGCAACATTCAGATTAATCCACTCTTAAATGGCTTTTCCATTTGGAAAGTGTATTGATCACAGTTTTGGACAGAAACATTGTAATACAGAATTAAAAGATGAACACGTCAAATAATGTTGCTCGAGCATGAAGCTTTGAGTCAAGAAAACTGCATCAAACCTGATCCATTGTCTCTTTGTTGATATTAGCAAGTTAGCGACAGATTTTGATTTTAAAGACAACAACATTGGTTTATTGTATTTTTGTTTGATTTTTCAGTTTTTGTAAGTTATCTGAAAATTACATTACAAAGAACACTTTATTAATAGTTCAAAGAATTTATTTATTAGAACATAGAAGATTGAATAATAGAGTTGGAAGGGACCTTGGAGGTCTTCTAGACCAGTGGTTCCCAACGTTTGTGGCTTGAGGAGCTAGCTGGCTCGCATGTGCACGTGTGTGCAGCTCAACTTGTGCAAGCAGTGGGCCGATGGACATGCACACGCAGCCCAACTTTATGCAAGTTGAGCTGTGGACCCATGTGCATGCATACGGGCCCGCCACTCGTGCAAATTGAGCTGCGTGTGTGCACATGCGCACCAGCCCGCCACTTGGCACGGCCCAGTTGCAGATAGTCCAACCCCCTGCTTGAGTAGGAGACTTTATACCGTTTCAGATAAATGATTGTCCAGTCTCTTTTTGAAAGCCTCAGGTGATAGAGCAACCACAACCTCTGGATGCAAAAGTTCGTTTTGCCTTCAGAAGTTCAAAATATTGTTTCAGTGAAGCATTTCAAGGTCCTCTGTGTCAGTTATTAGGTGAATACATTCTCCCGAAAGAGCGTTTTTTGCTAGAAACCCATCAAAGAATGATGCATGTTGCAATTACATGACCATGGGACACTGCAACTGGTTGTAAAGTTATGCTAGTTGCCAAGGGCCCAAAATGTGGTCATGTGACCATGGAGCCAATGACATTTTACAATGACCAGACGTGTTTTACCATCCATAGCGCACCTGTTCCAAGGCCTTCGTAACTCCAAGGGCACCAAACAAGCAGCCATAGGTTACCTAGCCGCACAGTACAGGTAGTCCGCCACCACAATTGAGCCCAAAATTTCCATCACTAAGCAAGGTAGTTAAGTTAGTTTTGCCCCATTTTACGACCTTTATGCCATGGTTGTTAGGCAAATCACTGCAGTTATTAAGTGAATTGTGTCTGTTGAATGAATCTGGCTTCCCCTTTGACTGGGAAAGTTACAAATGGTGATCACATGATCTTGGGACAGTGCAACTGTCATAAATATACGACAGTTGCCAAGTGCCTGAATTTTGATCACCTGACCAGTGGGGATGCTGCAGTGGTCATGAGTGTGAAATCCGGTAATAAGTCACTTTTTACAGTGCCATTGTAACTTTGAACAGTCACTAAAGAAATGGTTGTAAGTTGACAGCTACCTATAATGTTAAGTTAATGTTAATCCATGGGTTGTCCTTCATCTGCAGGAACACATGTAATCATTAAAGTGTCAGTGAAGGCCACAGTGTCCCTGATATCCAAAGCAGCCTGATATGAGACTTATAATGTTTCCTGAAATGAATGCCTTGCCACTATATTCAAGCAACTTGTAGTTTGGGCATTATGGTAATGTGTTTTCTGTGAGGTGCTTCCTGAGAGATTTCATCCTGTAGCTAGGCTTCTCATAAAACCTTTGCTAAAGGCTATTAAGACATTTCCCAGGTGGCAGTGATTGATAAGTTTGTGAGTTGCAAGTTGTTTGAGGAACCACTTGTTTTTTTATGTACCTATGCGATCTTGATATTCTGCTGAAGATGCTCTGCTAAATATATCAAGACTATCTGATGTTCATCTAGCTATGAAGCGCAGCCTACATTCTCTTATAAAAGCATCCATTAAATGAACACCCTACTGATGGAAATTAACCTGCTTTCATTGTGGATGCTTTCCACCAAAAATTAGAACTTGTTTGCTCTTGCTTTCTCTTGGTTTTGTTTGACATTTTTAAATTAGTGGTCTTGATTACATAGTCTGTGAATATTAGTCTAATGAATTTATCATTTCTACAATTATTGTACTGTAAAAAGGATATACATAAGAAAGTACTAATGCTGCAAAATAAAATTAGTTAAGAAAATGAAAGAAACATAGCAATTAACGTTAAGTCTGCAGGTTCCATAAATCAAAATGACATAAGAAAGGCTTTGCTAGGATTAGCGCCACAGGGAATATATCTTGCTGGAATTTAATCAAATATTTTTCAACGTAGCATACTGAATGTAATGGAAGTTACATTCTTAGAAATCTACTTATTTGCATCCAGGGAAAAATGTTTTCTGAACCTTGGATCGATCTATAGTATAGAAAATTTGGAAACCATCCACCTTTATTCCTTTAAAGCATTTCTACTTTTCCAGCTGTGTGAAGGAGCTTAAAAAGACAAGAACAAACATATAAATATGTCCCACCAGCTTCAAAAAGCAGGGAAATATTTTTACAAGTGACCAGGGCGGGCTGGAGGGTGGGACCTTCTTGTTCCAGTAATTAGCAGCAAGTTCTACCACAGTTGCTGCATCTGTGGAACCAATATAGGTATCTCAGGCATTTTGTCAGGGCAGGCAGTGGTATCTGCAAGCTACTATGATCTATTCTTGACAAAATTAAAACAAAGCCCAGAAACTACTCATGAAGCTTAGTGAAACACTCCTTGGGATTGATGGTAGGAAAATACTCCATAGGAAGGAAGTATTTTTTTAAAAAAAAAGAAAAGACTTGAAAATTGGTGATTTTTCCTCTCCCTTACACCAAAGGATTGTTTTATCAGTACATTACAGGTAGTCCTGTTTAGCAACCTTGATTGGGATCCACAATGTGGTTGTTAAGTGAGAAATCGCATGACCATGACTGCAATTTTCCTTATCTTTCCTTTTCTTGTCAGAAAGATACAACCCTAAAAGCTGTTAGGGGTCTTCAAAGTTGGCCCTTTTATGACTTGGGGACTTCAACTCTACAAATCCACAAATTGAAGTTCACAAGTCATAAAAGGGCCAAGTTTGAAGACCCCTGAGCTGGGTGAACAAAAATGGTGGGAAAACTTTCTAGAATTTGACTCAAAAGGAAGTGGGGTAAAAGGGCAAATCTTATAGCCTGCTCCCATTCCCCCACCTTTTGGAGTATTTACCCCAGTACTAGAATAATTAGCAAGAAGAGAATTAATGTTTGTATTTACATTCAATGAAGAGGAACAATTGCAAGAGAATAAGAAGGCACACAAAATGGGGAATACGTTTTGAAAGGAATGCACTAGTGCCAGCTATTTGCCAGCTACCAGCCAAGAGCTGTTTAGGAAACAAGCAAACTAGGAAGGTGTGAAGCTGGATAAAGTCTTGTAAGTTTTTCAGGAGGCTAATTAAGATCACAGAGTTGGGCTTGTTAAGGAAGGACTTTTGGGGAATGTGCTGTACTATGCTGTGGGGAAAAAGCTGCTTAGGAAGAGATAGTTTTCTTAAGCACTCTCTGCTGGGGACAGAATAAACAAAATGGATCAGGGACAGGACAACACGCATTCACTGATTGTAATGGGAACACTTGTAAGAGATGCTGCAAAGATTGTATATGTGGGCATTAGTTGCGAAGTTACTTTTTCATTACAACTAGGAATGGTCATTGCCCGAGGCAATTAGCAGTTAGGAAGCAGGCAGTGGTAAAATGTTATGGTTAAGTGAAAGAGATAATTTACTCAATATATATTTAGATAAATATATTGGACTAAGCTTTTTGTTGCTAAATAATTTGATGGTTGCCCTGAGAATAATGTTGTGGTTACAGCTTTTCTGCTATTTTAATCTTATTGGTAGTAAGAATGGGAAGACTTCAGTTTTGTCTAGATGATTAGTGGACATCTAGAATAATGCAATGGGAACTCAGCTTTTAGCTGATCGTTACCCTTTCCATAACTGATTTTCCCTTTCTATTTCCTTTCAGGAGGCTTTAATTGGTTGAATGCAGTGGGAGGATCACACCGGGAACAGGGGACAGAGGTCCTATTCATGGTTAGTGACCCTTTCATGCTTTCAATCTTTAGAGCTTCCTGATTTTTGGTGAGTTTTGAATGATTTGTCTGTCCCTTTTTAGAAAGGGAAGAAATTTATAAGGTTATAAATCTGTGGTTTAATTCTATAAATTGTAAATCCTGTTTGAAAAATCACTTAAGGCAAACACACTAGTCCAATTTAGCACAAGTGTCAGATTACGATTATTTAAGAATTTTAGATAGTTGGGATAGCTTAACTTTCTTCTTTCAGCAAAGGGCCCTACAAAGTTGATGATGAATACTTGATGAAGTGATGGAAGGATTATGATTTTAGTTGATTGTATATTTTAGATTGTAACAGTGGGGGGTGGCAGTTCACACGAAGGAAGCAGTTTGCCTTAAAGTACCAATGCATAATGCTTCAGAAGTAGTGAAAAATGAAGCATTCAAAAGATACTAATGTGTGTGAGACAGTTTAAGGTGTAAGGTTGAAGAAAGTACCTGAAATGCTTTGGCACATGCACAGTAGTTTCTTGAACACCTGTGTAGTCCTTGTGTCCTTTGCATCCATCAGAAAATTCCCTTTTTTTTTGTAAGTGATAGGTAGTTCTCAGTTGGTTCTAACATTTGTTTTGACTAGAGTGATCATAATTCAGTACAAATTAGGATATTCTTATGTAGTCATTGTTCATTGGTAGAAAGCAGCATTCTGGTCCATTTGAGTTTGGAAGCTAAGCAGGTTTCAACTTAATACTTGAATAGAAAATGACTAACAAATTCCTGGAATGTATGTTAGGCTGAGTAAATAATATCAAGAACAATTTTTGAATCTATTCTTTTAATTTTTTTACCCTAAATGATTTTCTTGAATATAGTCTTAATTTAAAAAAATCGCTGTTCACTTTCATTAAATCTGCCTATTTAGAAATATAAGCAGTTGAAGTTTCACTTTTTAAATCTTTTTAAAATCTTTCTATCCTATAAAGCTGCAGAAAGTATTGATGTTAGTGAGTGCTGGCAATTTTTTTCAGCTTTCTTTTCAGTATTTTTGTGTAGAATGGGAGTACTTTAATGTCTTTTGCTTTTTTTACACCTTGCATTTAAAAACAGACACAGTAGCATGATATAAGGTTATTTTGAGAATTGCAAAAATGAGTTTAGGGCCCTTAGACACCCCATCTCTATGTAAGACAGCGGTTCTCAACCTATGGGTCACGATCCCATTTGGGGTCGATCGACCATTTCACGGGGGTCGCCAAGCAAGGCTGTCCGCCATTTTTTCCCCTTTTCCGGCGGGTGCCTTACCTCCCTTGAGCTGGGCCAGCTGGTGGTCGGCCTGCTCCGTCTCTGCCGCTTGCCAGCTACGCCTCGGCCGGCGCAGGGGGTGGAACCACGCATGCACGGCGCTCCTGGGCAGGGAAAGTCCTCGACGTACGACCGGTTGGGTAGTCCTCGAATTACGACCGGTTTAGTCCTCGACTTACGACCGGTTTAGTCCTCGACTTACGATCGGTTTAGTCCTTGACTTACGACCAGTTGGGGGTCCCGGCATTAAAAAGGTTGAGAACCACTGATGTAAGAGGATAAGTTACCACGATGACCTGGTAACATATCTTTATAAAAGCAGATGTTTTAATGAAAATATAGCAACAAGCAAGTTTTTCATTCAACAGGAGAAACCATAATAAATTTCAACTTACCAATTGAGCCAAGAAGAGATACTTGGGGGAAGAAAATATACCATTACTTTTAACTTAATTCTTCATCGCTAACTGAGTAATCAGGATGTTGCCATATGCTGGGCCGTTAGGACATTTATTTCTGTGATGGTTGGTGATGAATCATTAAAATGATGGGACCCCCTTAGCAAGCACCCTGGAAAGTACAAGCATGCTTTGTTTTAATATTTAGGATATCTGTGTCTGCTATTCTGTGATAATTATCTCATTAGTTGCTGTTTAATCCAAATCTATATCAGACAGAGAATGAAACCAAACTTTATGAGTTACTGCTTGAAGTAAAAAAAAAAATTGCAGTTACCTTAAGCCAAATGCAAGATAGTACTTGCAGCAAAGACAAAATACAACCTTTGTGAACAAGCCCCCAAGAGTACTAGAAATTTCCATATAGAGATAATTGAAACAAATAGTAAACTGTTTATCCCTTGCCAAGACAAGAAAATCCTGAATGTGTGTATATAGCAGTACAAGTGTATTAGGACTCTTATTGTTTGTAATGATTCAAAAAGATATACATCAGACTGTGCTTGACTAAGAACATGATTATTTCTGCTGTTCATTAAAGCGAGCTTCAAAATGGGTGTTGTGTTTTTAGGAATTGCGGGAACTTGGTGTGTTAATGATGTTTGATGCAGTGTGAGGATTTCTTTAAACAGTGGTGCTATGGTGTGGAGACTATTCATTGAATAATTGCTAGTGGACTTGCAGAAAACATTTCTTCTGAGTCACAGAGTATGCATGGTTTTAAAGTATATTTTGACTGCGTAAAAACAAGCAATAGAGCTTTATGCTTTTCTGCGTTTTCCTCACTAAACATTTTAGTCAGTTTTAAAGTCTTGCCACATATATAGTAACAGTTCTTACGTGACTTGGGATTCCGAGTAGAGCAGGTAGTAAAATTATTTGGGAATCCAGTATGCATGAAGTTATCAGACAAAGGCTAAATTTCCTGGTGACACTCAATTGGCCAGGGCTTTTCTGTCTGGGAATGGAAGAACAGGATAACTCTCTCTTGCTGAGAGGAGCAAGAGGTCAAACTCCTCTTCTCGTCCACCCTTTGATTTGTTGACCTGTTAACAGCTTTGATCATCCTGATATAACTGAACAGTTTTGCTAAGTAAAATTCTTAAAATGCAACATTCATTAAAAGCATTTCATAAGTTTTGTTGTGTGCTAAAAGGTTTGTGTTGTTTTCCAATCTCTGCAGGCAGTACTTAAAACAGGAAAGTCTGGATAAAAAGCGCAAGGAATTTGATACCAATGGCTGGATGCTCCTGTGTAAAAGAAGCCAGGTGTGTTGGTTTTATATGGCTGATTGTGTAAGACTCTGAGTTGTTTGTATTATCAATCATAGCTTGTATGTACTTCCCTAGTTTAAGATGTCAGAGGTGGAAGCAGATGCAGATATTTAATATATGCACCTGAAGAAAATTATGAGAATAATATCGACAGGCATATATAGGTAGATCTCGACTTACAACAGTTCATTTAGTGATCATTCAATGTTGTGACACTAAAAAAAGTGAGTTATGACTTTTTCACATGACCATTGCAACTTCTCCATGGTCACATGATTAAAATTCAGATGCTCTGCAACTGGTTCATATTTCTGATAACTGCAGTGTCCTAGGGTCATGTTGTTCAGCTTTTGCGACTTTCTGACAAGCAAATGGGAAATCCAGATTCACTTAACAACCATGTTGCTAACTTAACAAATGCAATCATTCACTTAACTGTGGCAAGAAAAGTCGTAAAATGGGGCAAACTCAATTAACAAATGTTTCACTTAGCCACATAAATTTTGGGGTCAATTGTGGTCATAATTTGAGCTATTGTCAACCCTTTCAAGAAGGCCAAGTCAGAAAGCAAAACTCCACAAGTCTGATTGGAACTATCATTTATTAATACAGATTATAGTAAAAGAATCTTAGACGTCTCACTGAGTTTTCCCTCTCTCTCTTTAAAAAACTCTAGTAAATTAAGGAGTTAATCTGAGCTTCTTTCTCCTGCCTTTACTGTTTCTTAGCCTTGAAGTATGCTTTGGTTTATATCGTGGTCTCTGCTTAGTTTCCCCAAGGTGAGCTAGGAAATCTGACTGATCATGCCCCCTCTGGCAGCCGTTTTATGAGAGTATCATTTCATATAATTCCAAATTTGGAGCCAATTTTGAAGGTTTCTGATCAACTGGAATCTGAATGCTTGTGGTAACTCTTTTTCAACACTTACTGCAGTATACAGCTGTTGCAAAAACTCTTAGCATTCTCCTTGTTCTGCTATTTAAGGAAAAAGTTACATTTAGTATTTCCATTTGCTTTCCAGCTGCACTTTACTTCTCATGGGGCTTATTCTTTTTTTCATTTCGAGCCCTTGTTGCTCTCCCCTGAAAAAGCCAGGCAAAGTGGCAGGAAGTTGAACAAAGAAGGGACACTGGAATGAAGGATATATGATGAGTGGGAGTAGGACACAGGCATAGATATCTTTAGTAGTTTCTGCAGCCAACTGTAATTATTTGAACTGGAGCTCAGTTGTGATTGGAACTAATTGTGGAACCTGTGGTAAAAGAGCCATGGTGACACAATGGTTAAAGTGCAGTATTACAGGCAAACTGCCCACAGCCAGGAGTTTGATCCTGACTGGCTCAAGGTTGACTCAGCCTTCTATCTTTCTGAGGTCGGTAAAATGAGGACCCAGATTCTTGGGGGCAATATGCTGACTCTGTAAACCACTTAGGGTTGTAAAGCACTATGAAGCAGTATATAAGTCTATTGCTATTGCTATCTACTTTGCCCTGTTTGCCAATTTGAAGCTTTGCTTTTGGTGCCCTTGCCTCTGTCTTGATTAAAACAGTCCTTTAATAGTAATACTTTGACCTGTACTCTTCCATTAAGAGCTTAAAACTTCGTCTGTTGTGTGCACTTTATAACAGTAGTATTGGATAAAGTTCGATGAAGTTCTCATCAAGAAAATAAAGGGAGATGGGTTTATTTGTCTTTTAAAGGAGATCCCACAACAAATGAATGGCAGTGATTGTGGAATGTTTGCCTGTAAATATGCTGACTGCATTACCAAAGACAAACCAATTAACTTTACTCAAGTAAGTTGGTGCTGAATGGGCACCTCTTTGTTTTTATGGGAAACACTGGTTATGGGAATTTGTGGCTACAGTTTGTAAATACAGTTTCAAAAATGATGATTATTTTTAACAAAGTACTGGCTAGATTAATCTTGGTTTTGTGTTTAAGCAAGAGAGGAGGGGCAGAAATATGTCAGTATGCATTAAAAAATGAATGCCCTGGTAATGTTACAAATATATTGATATTACTGATTTCTTACTGTTAAAGCAACACATGCCTTACTTCCGGAAACGAATGGTCTGGGAGATCCTCCATCGTAAGCTGCTGTGATTTCATGCCAAGTAAGACTCTTCAGAGACTGAAAACCCCAGGTTTCCTCTTCTTGGCCATCTCCAAATGGACTGCATGGGTTTCTCCACTGACAAGACTATGTACATTACACTTGGTGTCTTTAAAAAGAAAATACACCTATTTCTTGGACCAGTGTGCCATGCGGCCTTTTTGAAGCACACATTTTCTTTTGTATTTTGAAACTCTTATTTTTTACAAGGGACATTTGAGACTTGGAGGAATGCAGCTTTTTATCTTCAAGAAGATTTCTGCCTCTCTTAATAAAATGGCCGGCTTCTGCAAAGGACTTGAGAC
The DNA here is from genome assembly GCF_001527695.2 of Protobothrops mucrosquamatus. Lineage (NCBI taxonomy): Eukaryota > Metazoa > Chordata > Lepidosauria > Squamata > Viperidae > Protobothrops > Protobothrops mucrosquamatus. The sequence continues at coordinate 274,343 of NW_015386858.1, read as the reverse complement.
CTGCCAGTGTTCAGCTCTAGGCCTTGGTGCAGGGAAGCACTTGCAATCTTTTCTTGGATCTGTCAGGATCTAGAGAAGACTCAATGTCATAGTACTAAGTAGTTGTGGGTTCTCCATATTACTGTTGCTGCAGCTAAATTATCTGATGTAAAACATGCAGGGATGTGTTTTGGGGAATCTATTTGGCCCAGGTTTTTCAGACATATGTGCATGTTTATGTGTTTTCTGCTTCTTATAATCTGTTAATAACATGGGTGATTCCCACAGCAGTTGCAACAACTTAGATTCCCTTTTATTCTTAAACTATTAAAGAGAAATGGCATTCTTTAAGAATGGAAGGCGAATAGTCACCAGCACATGAAAAGTAACCACTTGCTCTGTTTTCCACCATGGCAGTGACCTTTTGGATTCTACAGTAGAGTTGCCCAGTGGAAAATTAACAATCCTTTATGTTGACATTCAGTGTTTATTTTGTCACAGTAAATGAGTCATCCTCTGATTATTGAGAGATTATGAGGATTATGAGTTACCCTCTGATAATTCAGGACTAAGCATTTATCCTAAAGACACGCAAGGATTTGTGGGAAGAGGCATTGTGCACCGAAAGTCCTTATTCTTCACTGTCCCCTCCCCAAGCCTGCCGTGGTGGGTTTTGAATCTGAGAAAGAAAAGTCAGACACCTTTGTGGCCTACATCACTGCATTCAGATGACTGGGATTATTATTGAAAGCCAGCATTTTTTTTCTTAACCATATTCTTGCAATGCGATCTGGAGCTTAGTTTCATGAAAAACTAAAATTTTGAAGAGTTGGTGCATTACATTTTCAATAAAAGTAGGATTTATAGCAAACTAAGCAGCTGTAATGTCAGTGGGTGTTCATTTGACAGGATTAAATAGTTCATCTTTCAGCTCTTTGTAGAATTAAGGTACAATATAACTTGTTTTAAGACTTTAATTATTGGTAAACAGTTTTTATACTACAAATATATAAATATATATATATATATTTATATGCCTTTCCCAATGACTGCCAATGAACAAATATATATATATATATATGAGGTTTGCAGCTTTTTTTTCTCTCTTTAAAAAGCTGAATTGAAAAGTTGCTTTTTTACTCATATGCTCCTCCCTCCTGTTTTTGTTGTTAACAGCAATTAATGAATTGAAGAATGCTCTAAAGAGTCTTTTTTTTTTCCATAATCCTATTTTTGCTTTGGATTACAACTTCCATCAGCCTCCTCCGATCCAGTTAATGGAAATTGAGAAAAATATATTGTACATGGGCACTAGATAGGGGAAAACTGATACTGAATCTGTCCAGCTTTTGTATGAAACCAGTAAGAAAGAGATCCTGCTGGCATAGGCTTTTATCTCTCAAGGGGCAAATTTTTCACAGGGCCCATGACACCCTGTTTAACATTGATGGAATCATTGTCTTTTGTCCAATATGAGAGAATATTGCCTTTTCAGATCATACTGAAGACTATCTTCAGTCCACCACCAACAATTTCGGTATAGCCAATCTTGCATTTGTTTCAGTGGAATCCATATTTAAATGGAAATTTTATATAGCAGCTGGATTGGTCTCTGTTTCTGCCATCAGCCAGCAGAAATGGAATGCAGCACGCAGAAAGGATTCAGGCTTGGATTTAAGTTCGCATGTCACACATACCTCTTGATGTATCTTTTTTTAAAAATAATAATTCTAAAGTAAATGTCCTCTTGTATTTCTGCCATCAAACAGGGAACATTTTATATATTCTATATGTGGAAACAATAGTTTTGTACAAATTTCCATTAGCCTTCTTAGACAGGTTTGTACCTTTTTTGATGTCTCGTATTTTTTTATACCAGTCTCCGGTCCCCTTTTTTATGTTTTTTCTTCATAATCTAATTTTATTTTGTAATGTGTTATTCTTAAATAAATCCAGCCATTTAAAAATGTAAAGAATCAAAGTCTGTTCTTTTATTACCTGCAATGTAATGTAGCTTGTATTCTTATTCCAGAGGATATAGTATATTTAATAGAATATAGTCATAGCCCTGCCATACATGCTTCACTGATTAGAAGGGAGTATCTTTTTGCAGAATAAGACCTTAGTAAATTATACTAAGCTTTTATTCTACAGTATAAACAGAATTAAGCTTACCCACAATAAAGCTTACAATTACCTATTAACATATTAATTAGCTATTCAGCTTTTACAAATGTGGTTTTTTTTTTTCTAAAAGAACCAAGTCCTTGCTTAGACAATGCTTAGAACTTTTAATCCAACAAAATAGCTAGAAATTTGTTTCATATGATTCACTGAATACGATTCCCTCTTGGTTCCAAATATTTTTTGGGAGATTAAGAAGTGGGAATATTTGATGTTCACGTAATCCTTGATCTAGAACAGTGGTTCTCAACCTGTGGGTCGGGACCCCATTTGGGGTCGATCGACCATTTCATGGGGGTCGCCATGCAAGGCTGTCTGCCATATTTTTTGTCCGCCATATTTTTTGTCCGCCATATTTTTCCCCTTTTCCAGCGGGTGCCTTACCTCCCTTGGGCTGGGCCAGCTGGTGGTCGGCCTGCTCCATCTCTGCCGCTTGCCAGCTACGCCTCGGCCGGTGCAGAGGGCGAAACCACGCATGCGCGGCGCTCCCGGGAAGGGAAAGTCCTCGACTTACGACCGGTTGGGTAGTCCTCGACTTACGACCAGTTTAGTCCTCAACTTACGACCGGTTTAGTCTTCGACTTACGACCGGTTTAGTCCTCGACTTACGACCGGTTGGGGTCGCGGCATTAAAAAGGTTGAGAACCACTGACCTAGAATCATTTGCTTAGTTACTGTTTGAAGTTACAACATGGCACTGAAAAAAAATGACATGACTGGTCCTCACACTTACGACTGGTCTTTGCATTTGTAGCATCCCCACAGTTGTGATCAAAATTCAGGCACTTGGCAACTGGCACATATTTACAATGGTTGCGATGTCCCAAGGTCATGTGATTACCATTTCCCATCTGGCTTTTGACAATGTCAATGGGGAAAGCTGGATCTGCTAAATGACAGTATCAAACAACTGGCAAAAAAAGGGCGTGACTGGATCATCTTGCTTAGCAACAGATATTCTGTTCTTAATTGTAATAACTCGAGGACTACCTTATAGTCTTGAGTCTTGACACTAGAGCCTTGCAGTGACAACTAGTTTCTTGCCATAGTTTGGCAGGTTAAAACTGTACCATAAAGGAACTAAGTAACAATCTTCTGCAAAGCTTGTTAAACAAAGCCTTGATTATAAACTATGCCTATAGTAAAAATTGAAAGTAGATATCAGCAAATACCCTTGTGGGCATTTTCTGATTGAGAATGTATCCCATTACCCTTTATGTTGCCAATTAGATTTATCTCTCAGTTCTGTTCAGCGAAAAAAACATCATCCATCCAACTTTAGTGATGCTGTGTCACAGAATGCTGTGTCATCAGCTTTCAGCATTTCAACCATAATGCAGTCATTTCCTGATTATTAGTTTACAAAAAAATATATCTGCTGTTGTAGATAGGGGGCAGTAGCCCCCCATATTCGAAGAAAAATATGGTGTTCATCATTTACACTTCATAGTGTTCATATATAAATATGTACAGCTGTCTTATTAAAAGTATCAGTTCACACCTATTAGTTCTCTGGCTAGTATTTGAAACTTTCTTGATTCTGGAGGTAGAATTTTGTGAAACAGCTGGCAGCAAAGTGTAGTTACCAAAAAGCATGTAATGAAGCTGCTCCAATCTGATATTCAATGATTGCAGCAATAACTCTATACTCATCTTTTCTACACTCAGTTTGTGTGCTGCAATTCCTGTTTTATCCCATTCATGACTCCGCCCTCCAAAATGCTCAGGGTAATTGGCTTCTCTACGAAATAAGAGATGGTTGCTGATTCCAGGGTTAGAATAGACTAATATTTTATAAAGATGGTACAGAGCTCATGATATAAAACTCAGACTACTTGTAAGAAAATTGTTTTGGTGAAGTTTACTTAGCTGTTAGATATTTGAACATCATTCACTTAAATCTGCCAAGTTGAGTGACAATATGTAGCAGACCTTGGATAATCTTAGAAAGCTAAGCAGGACAGACCGTGGTTTGTGTTTGGGTGGAAGACCATTAGGAAATTTGTAATAATAAAGTCACATATTACTCTACTCAATATGAAGCTTAATTTCCCCAAAAATATTAAATGTGAGCCCTGGTCTCTCACAGACTATCTTTGTATTAATGACCACTAAACTAATCCATTAATTTCATTAAATTTCTTTTTAAATTAGTCTCTGTGCCTTTTGGGGTTTACAGGTAGTCTTCGACTTACAACCACAACTGAGCCCAAAATTTCGGCTGCTAAGTGAGACGTTTGCTGAGTTTTGCCCCATTTTATGACCTTTCTTGCCACAGCTGTTAAGTGAATCACTGCAGTTATTAAGTTAGCAACATGGTTGTTAAGTGAATCTGGCTTCCCCATTGACTTTGCTTGTCAGAAGGTTGCAAACAATGATCACATGACCCTGAGACACTGGCAACCATCATAAATACAAGTCAGTTGCCAAGCGTCTGAATTTTGATCACATGACCATGAGGATGCTGCAATGGTGGTCAGTGTGAAAAATGGTCATATATCACTTTTTTCAGTGCTGTTGTAACTTCGAATGGTCACTAAATGAACTGTTGTAAGTCGAGGACCACCTGTACTTCTTAGCAATATACTAAAGTCAGTCATAATAATTTGACAGTCAGATGAGATAATCTGAAAGATGCCAAGATGAGACCCCTAGATAAGAAGCATACTGGAGAAGTTTGTGGAGTTAAAAAAATATGGGCCATCTACAGACTAATGTAATCGTGTTTCATGGAGTCTCAAGCTGTGAGTGAAAACATGAAATGATGACCCCCTTTTTTTTCTTTCTCTTTTATTCAAATATTGCCCACTGGCTGAGGGATTTTCAGGTCATGTTCATGTTGACTCTCCTCACAGCTTTCCCCTTGCAGACATGAGCAACGCTTTTCCCAACATTTCCAAGTCATTACCATCTTTAATCTCTCCACACACACGAACAAGGATCTTCTGTAAACGTTGCTGGAGCTGAACTGACAATATTTCATTTATACCTTGCTCCTTCTTCCAAGTTTTCTTACAGAAGACAGGAGCTCTTTATCCTAAGTTTAAAGGTAGTGCTCAGCTTACAACAGTTCATTTAGTGACCATTTGAAGGTACGACGACACTGAAAAAAGTGACGTGACCATTTTTCACATTTATGACTGTTGCAGCATCCTCGTCATGTGATCAAAATTCAGACATTTGGCAACTGACTCATATTTATGACTGTTGCAATGTCCAGGGGGGGAGGGGTCACCTCTTGTGACCTTCTGACAAGCAATCAATAGGGAAGCCAGATTCACATAACAATCGGGTTACTAACTTAACAATTGCAGTGATTCACTTAACTGTGGCAAGAAATGTCATAAAAGGGGGCAAAGCAATAGCTGACTCACTTAGCAACAGAAATGTTGGGCTCAATTGTGGTTGTAAGTTGAGGACTACCTGTATTTCAGAGTTCCTGCAGTGGTCATGATGTGGATTGCTTAAAGCTTCATTTGGCTTGCTTATCAACCAACATGTAAGAGAAGTGAATCCCTTTTCCACAGCTCTCCTTTAGAACTAATGAGACAAATGGATCACATATGGATCATCTGTGTTGTTTGTCCATCGATTTTCGATGAAGATGGATCATCTACATATACTTAAAGATCTGTTATACGAATATAGATGGTCTTTGCTTACTGATCGCTTGTTCAGTGACTATTCAGTTACAACCATGCTGAAAAAGGGGATTTAGAACCGATCCTCAAGGTTGCAGCCATCACGGCAGTCACATGATAGCAATTTGGGTGCTTAGCAACCAGGACACAGTTATGACAGTTGCATTATCCCACAGTCATGTGATCTCCATTTGTGACCTTTACAGCCAGTTTCTGACAAAGCAAAGTCAATGGGGAAACCAGTAGGAAATCACAAATTGCAGTCATGTGACATCACTTCATGACCTGTAGTGATTTGCTAATGACTGCAGCCAGACCTGCTGTTAGAAGTTGAGCCCAATCATGTGATATTTCATTTTATGAAGAGATAGCTTAATGACAGAGTTGTCAGTCCCAATATCTTGGATCCAAGTTGTTTGGGGCCTTTTGGGTCAGAACAAAAAACAATTTGATAATTGAATATGCACACATTAGACCAGTGTTTCTCAACCTTGACAATTTTAAGACATGTGGACTTCAACTCCCAGAATTCCACAGCCAGCAATGCTGGCTGTGGAATTCTGGGAGTTGAAGTCCACATGCCTTAAAATTGACAAGGTTGAGAAACACTGCATTAGACCAAAGTGTATGGGAGGACCCATGTTGAGAAAGGCTGGATTAGAATGTACATGGGATATACTCAGTTAATTCTGGTCAGTTTTTTTTTATTTTACTGTATTTTACATACATAGACACACACACACACACACACAGAGAGAGAGAGAGAGGGAGAGAGAGAGAGAGAGAGAGAGAGAGAGGGTTCTAGCCTAACAACTACTTGACTCAAGTTTTTTTTTTTAAAGGACATTCAGTTATTGAGAATATTGGAGTGCCATCCTCTGGACTGAAAAAGAATAAAATATTTTGGATGTCTGTCTCTGAGTGGGGAAGAAAGCTTCTCCTCCTGAGAAGAAAATTTGGGGTTTATTGGGCCTTTTTTTTTTGCCAGTGTGATTTTAAGTGTGAACTGGGCACGTGTATTTTTTGTTAGCAATATTCTGATCTTACTGTTGGAACTTTTATGTGCTTTAAATGATACCTCATCTTTGAACTGAACTGTGTCTTTCTCCCTCCCTGAACTGTGGGACGGGCACTTGCTCAGCCATGGCTTTCCAAAACTGAAAGGACAGTGAGCTCTTTGTCTAAGGAGAGGTCTGCTTCTTAGCAGCCCCACACCACCGTCTTTGTCAAGGGATACTCAGACGAGAACAGCACGAGCCGGGCTTTCTGTCCCCCTGGGAAGGAATTTGCCTATGCAGCCTGGAGAATGCCAAGAATGCTGGTTTACACACACTAAGCCTTGTCCTTATAAGGCTCAAGGGGTCGTCCGGCTCCTGAGACAAAATGCCTCAGGTTTTTCATGGACCATTGTCCCAATTCCATGTAAGGGAAAGACAAAAGCCATTCTTTCTACAAATCAGACTTCTGCCTTCCTTTCAACACCTGCTCCAAAAACAGCACTTATAACATTGTGATGGGAATTTGAGTCAGTTTTCTAAGGGCCTGCTGAGAACCAACTTGCCGCCTCCAGGTCAGCCCAGAACGCACTGCTGAAATTTGCGATTTGCTATTTGGTGTTTTCAAATAGCAACTGGGCTAAACATTCAAACTTGTGGATGGTTTTATTAACACTGGAGTGGAAACCTGTAGTCTTCCAGACTGTGCTAAACTACAACCCCTAATGTCCCTTAACACAGGGGTTCCCAACCCCCGGGCTGTGGCCCACTATTAGACCGTGGCCTATTCAGAATTGGGCCGAGTGGCTGGTCAGAGCATGTGTGCAGGTCAACCTGCACGAATGGCAGGCTGGCAGACACTTGCACGCGTGCACACCGGCCTGCAGCTTGTGCAAGGGCGGTCTGCGTGTGCTTACGCGGCCCAGTTCCCCTCTCCCCCTCAGCCGAGCGAGGGATCATTGCCTTTACAGATCTCTAACTCCCATAAGTACGGTAGTTCATGAAGAAGTCTGTTGATGATTGTAGACAAAAAATATTGTATGAATGTGGGCAGGCTACAGTTCTGTTCTTGCTGATCAATTGCAGTACAATATACAGAGGGGGAGAACAAGTTTTCTGAAAAACAAAACAAAACCTGAAGTCCAGCACTTCTTCTTTTAAAATTAATTATTGTCTTAAAATAGGTCCTCTTCTGGAAGATGCAGCTGTGTGATCCTGGGTGAAAAACACACTGTAGCTGCTTTAAGGAGCTATTTGAGTTTGAAGATGATGCTGTTTGCCACCCTGCACTTTTTTGCCTTCAGATCTGAAGCAACGCGCAATCCAAATATATTAAAATGTTACCTCGAGTTAATTTTTGATATTTGAGTCTTGTTTGCAATAAAAGAAATGATATATTCCTGATTTAGTGGTTGCTGAGGGAGAAAAAAAAGAGTTTAAAATGAGAGTACCTAAAGAATTCCCAGAGACATAGCATTAAGAATTAGTGGCATGCGGTACCACGTTTATGAAGTGGGCTTTCAAATTCAGTTTCTTCAAAAACTTTCTAGGCAGTCCTAATGATTTTGAGAGGCTTTGAGATTTTGCTAAATCAAGTGTTTTGGTCACCAGCTGCTTAGGGAAAAAAAAGCTGCAGCTGATATTAAAAAGTTATGAAATGTAAAAAAAAAAAAAAAAACCTAAGGGGAAAAACCATAAAAAACAATTAGAATCAAATGTTTGCACCCTGCATTGGAATTTATAAGCAGAAAATAATCCAAATGACTTTGCTTTAAAATGGTGTCACAAAAGTTGCAATCATAAAACAAAAGTCAAGAAATCACAGCATTTTGGATGTGACCAGCTTGTCATTTCCCATACAATGTTTGTTTCAAATGGGAAGATTGTTTTTCCTCTTTTCATCAAAGCTGAGTCAGAAATAAATCAGGTCAGCTGCTGAATTTATTTATTTATTTATTTATTTATTTATTTATTTATTTATTTATTTATTTATTTATTTATTTATTTATTTATTTATTTATTTATTTATTATCCAATCACATGGTCTGCCTAACAAGATGCTGTGCTAACTGCAAGATTGAAACTTGGTCCAGATGTTTAGTGTGCCCAAGCACACATCCTGCCTTCTTTCCTTATTCCTCAGTAACAGTCATCTTCTCTCATGCTGACTGGGATCTTGTGTCATCCAAACTCATTTACTTATTTCCAGTAAGCCCAGTCACCACTGAAGCCACAGGACCCTGTGTGAATATGACCTGGCTCGCAGCTTGCAACCTGCATTTTTCAGCATTCATTTTCTTGCTGTGCAAAGGTAGAAGGCTGCTTTGTGTGAGGTCATCAGGCCCATCAAGAGACCCCCCCCCAACCAAGGGGTGGTAGGGAAATTAGGAGCATTCCAGCTACCACTTATTTGGAGATTTTCCATTGAAAATATGTATCCTTTGAGAATGGTACTTTGAAAAACGTTTAGAGTGCACCACAGACTTGAGCAAGCTCAGCAGTCGACATATTAAAAATCTGCCTTGAAAGCAACTATCAAACAAAACAATTAATGTTTTAGTTTTATAGTGCTATTTAAATATGTAATTACCAAAGCAACATAGCCATTGTGATTTAAAACATTTCTAATTTAAAAGGCAAAATAAACTTCTCAATTGACATCATTTTCTTGTTTAAATGTGCACACATGTACACACATACACACACAAAGGGCCTGTCAAACTGGATAGAATATAAACAGATCTATCAACAGACAAGCATATTTTAAATATGTTTAATCAAAATGCACGTGTTGTATTCCTCTACTTCCCCCTGGCTTCATGTACAATCTCTGTAGATGTCCCAGTAGTTAGAACCCAATTGTCATTTTCATGTGATAGAAGAGAATGATAAACTACACAGGGGGTATACATTTATCATAGTAAATATACTTGCTTAATTTGGTTTTAGTTGTTTCATTAAATTTAAATTAAACTTAAGCAAATTTGATTTTTGTTTGTCTTTAATTACTTCTTTGTCCAATTTCACATTTTTAGAGTGCAGACACCCAAAAATAAAGAGGCTCTTGGGACCTTAAATATGATGTGTCCCTAATTTATCTTGTTATCATTCCTGTAGTTCAGACCTGTAATTCAGAGAAGGCCCTGCCCATATCCCTTCTCCAAGCTGTCAATTTGTGCAAAACATGTTCGACATATTATTATAGTTATCAGTCCTTAGGCTGGCTACAAAGGCTTCTCATGTTTCTGTCATCAGTTGACAATAAAAGCTGAAATTCCTCCTTATAAAACAGTCATTTCCAAACTATGATTGGGTGAAATGATTGGATATCTCTATTACGCTAGACCAAGGCTTTTCAACCTTTTCAGAGATTGTACCATTTTTAGGACATGATAATATTTGAGTACCAGCAGTGCTTAGCAAGGTGTCAAAAACTTGATTTAAAAAGGGGGATTTGGGGTTTTACTGTTAGATTAATTTGTTGTTATAGAAATGGCTAGTTTATACTATTATGGAAAAGTAAAAAGTTGAGGTTCAATGTTAATGCTTCCTTCTACTGCAAGAAAGTCGGAAGTCAATGCCTTTTCTTTTTCCCTTCTCCCCCTCACTTTTTTCCTTTTTTCTTTCACCCTTTGCTTGCAAAAGCCCCTCGCGCTCTCTCTCACACATTCTCCCAGAAAGCGTTTCCTCCGTCTCTCTCACACATTCTCCCAGAAAGCCTTTTCTCCGTCTCTTTCATACATTTCTCCCAGAAAGCGTTTCCTCTGTCTCTCTCACACACAATCTCCCAGAAAGTGTTTCCTCATCTCTCACACTTCTCCCAGAAAGCCTTTCCTCCATCTCTCTCACACATTCTCCCAGAAAGCGTTTCCTCTCTCTCACACACACACAATCTCCCAGAAAATGTTTCCTCATCTCTCACACTTCTCCCAGAAAGCCTTTCCTCCGTCTCTCTCTCACACAATCTCCCAGAAAGCTTTCCTCCATCTCTCTCACACATTCTCCCAGAAAGTGTTTCCCCCCCCACCCTTTCTCCTCACTGCTTCTCTGACAAAAGCCTTTTCTCTTATGTCTCTTTCTCTGGAGTCTTTTTTCTCTCTCTCCCTCTCTGTCCAAAACTGCCTCCTTTTATAGCCTCTCCTGTCTCCGCTCCTCCTCCTTCTCCTTTCTCTTCTGGGTGAGTCGGAAGTGCTGAGCCTGGGGCCTTTGTCTCGGCCCAACAGCCCTGCAGCTCCTGAGGACTCTCTCACGGCAAGTCCTGTGCTGCGCCGCTTTAGCTCATTCGCTCCCCCGCTACTCTTGTCTAGCCTCGGCAGGGCCACGTACCACCTGCCAGATGCCAATGTACCGCCGGTGGTACGCGTACCACCGGTTGAAAAGCCCTGCTCTAGGTAACATAGAGAGAATATAGTTCTCTGCCACCTGGTTCTGCATTTTCCCTGTACTGATACCAAAAAAAGAAATGTTGCTATTCTCTGATGCCCAACCCATGGCAGAAAATTCTGTATGAACATAAAACTTGTATTTTAATTTAGAGCCCAGAGTAACTTTCTTCCTCTCAGGTGATAGCAATCAGGGTCAGCTGTCCATCAACCAGGGCATAAGCTGGTAGCAATGGATGTCTTGTTGGACTGCCAGAGAAAGCTGGATTCCCATCACCACACAAACCAGCTATTTGCATGCCTGAGTGAAGTGCCAACCCTTCTGACATTGTTCCATAATGAATGAGGTGGGGCTGCCTTTTTAAATATTATTCTGTTTGAGCTTCCTACCTTTTGGTATACACCCAGCAGTTTTCTCTCTTGACTCTCTATTTATGGCCTGGTAATATTAAGCTTAGTTTGTTGGCCTCTGTTTGAAATGTGTATCCTCCTTTGAGCAGCATAGACAGACATTATATGAAACCTTTCATAGACTCCCAGTTATGATTCCTACGTGTTTACCTTCAACCTTGGAACTCATATGTTTTTGTTCTTAAAACCGAGCATCAATAACAACTGGCAATCAATGGAGGTGGATGGAGAAATTTTGGGTCCTCTTATTCACATACTATATTGCTGCCTGTTTCTCTGCGGAGTGAGGAGAAGGGACATAGGAATCCAGGCTTGGGCCAGATGTGTTGGTGTTTTCTTAATTCAGTTATGCCCAGGGGCCCCACTATAAATATCAGTTCCTCAGTGGAGATTGACATATTGAAAATGTGGGTAGCCTAGTTACTGGGCAATTACAATGAGTTATTTCTTGGTTGGCATTGATAGTGACCATTTGTGGATGGTGTTATTCTAAAGTTTAGCCACCAAGTGCAGCAGTTTTTAGTTGTATTAAGTAGCATTAGTCGTCTGTTTCATCTTAAAGGTTAATGGATATGTTCTGGTCTTGCAACCTTTCTCCATGATACCAAGATTTGGTTTATGATATTGATACTCATATTAGCTGTAAGCGCAGAACCTAAGGCCCTCCATATATTGCTGAACTACAATTCCCAGTGGCATTAGTGACCCCAAATGATGAGGAATGTTGGTGATGGTATTCACAAAAAGAGGACTAGCTGATTCGACCCTTGGTCTAGATCAAATCTCCATAGTGATATTGCATCTCCAGAAAGTTTGTGAACAGCTTGAGCAAATGCTAGACAGCCTGGGCCCCATTGAGTCATTGTTTCAAAGATATTTCCTTACCTCAGCATAGAAGCAGAGTGACCATGGTTGGGCAAAAAAACAGTCTAAATGGAAGTGACTTCCAACTTTCTGCAGGCTTCCCCATTAAGTTTCTAACAGGGAGCATCAGAAATCTTCCTTCCTTCCTTCCTTCCTTCCTTCCTTCCTTCCTTCCTTCCTTCCTTCCTTCCTTCCTTCCTTCCTTCCTTTCTGATGCAAAGATGAAGGAGCTATGTTGTCTAACTCCATTCTGGGATTATTTTTGTTTGTTCTAAACATAGAAAATAATGATAGCCATGCTGAGCCATTGAGAAAGCCCCCAAAACTTATCACAGTAGTACAAAAGAATGCGAACATGCTTCAGTTGTCTAGAAATGTTCATCAATTAGGTATTGTAAAGAATTGGGGGTGGGGAATAATTAAGTCATGAAAAAGTTTGGACTTTATCAATTTACAGCAGGGAATAAACCTGGAATATGCATTTTCATAGTATTTGATATTTGGCTTTTCCACATGATTTAGCAAGTCTGCTCCTTCACAACTGAGGAAAAGTCTTGGAGACTCTTACTTTCTTGGAGGGAGAGATTCAAAAATCTTCCGGTCTCTAGGGCACTACTCCAGAGATTATACTATAAGACTACAGCCTTAAATTAATGCTTACTTTTAAAACAAATTAAATACTGTAGTCCGTTTATTCTGATTTTCTTATTTTCAAAAAAGACTCCTTTTTTCCCCATGAGTTCTAATTATATTGGAAAGATAGCTACAAATAATACTTTGGGGTCTTTCCGTGAAATTAGAATAGTAAAGAAAGATATTTAAACTGGAAGAATTGGGCTGTTGATTTTCCTTGTCGTTTCTCTTTCATTTCTTTCTAACAACATTTTCCTCTGCAAAGAATTTTCTGCCCTAAGTTCTGTTATTCTGTTTTTGTCATCGTGAGATTCCTAGATAACATCTTGGTGGCTACAGATATTAAACAACTGAGATAATATTTAAATGTTATGTCAGAGGGCCAGAATGCAGGAATCCCCAGAGAATACTCTATCTTTTTATTGCTCTCTCAGAGAGAATGAGAAGGAAGTTGATAACATATTCTCTGTGGGAAAGAAAAGATGGCAGCTTTGTGTCATTTATTGATGAAATGAGGCTTTGGATTTCTTTGCTTCTGTTTCATCATAAACATTTTCTTGTTTATGTCTATAAGTTATAGACATACTAGCCATATTAGGTGTTTGATTACATGCATTCCCAGTGTTAAGGACAAATTCCTTTCTCTAACTTTCTCTTTAACTGGAATTTATCTTTAAGTCAGAACTTGTACTTACAAAGAAGCTGCCTATTATAGGCAGTCCTCAACTTACAGCCATAACTGGGACCAGAATTTTTGTTGCTAAGCAAGGCAGTTGTTAAGTATGTTGTGCCCAATTTTACAATCCTTTTGCCATGGTTGTTAAGTGAATCATGGGGCTGTTAAGCAAATCCAGTTCCCCCCATTGAGTTTACTTGCCGGAAGCTGTCTGGCAAAGTCATAAATGGCAATCACACGTGACCCAGGAGGACACCGCAACCATCATGAATATGCCCTGTTTGCCATGTGACCATAGGGATGCTGCAACAGTCATGAATGCAAGAACCGGTCGTAAGTCACTTTTTTCGGTATTGCTGAAACTTTGAATAATTGCCAAATGAATGGCTGTATGTTGAGGATTGTCTGCACTGAAAATGGCAGACAGCACTGTCCTTCCAGGAGCCAATAAAGCTTTGAAGCCATGCAGTGCTTTCAGGACCCTCTGAAAACTGTTGAAAACATGCGACTTCATCACTTGGTTGGTTTGAGGAAGAATGCTATCTACCATTTTTAGTAATAGGCAGCCCATTCATGTCTAGGGCTTGTCCTTAAGTTAGACATTCTTTAACTCAGGGGCTGTCTGTAGTTGAACATTATGCTTCTATAAGTGGCTATTGGGAAGTATATTCAATAGTATAGTTATGTACTCCTTATAAAGAGAAAAATCCAGCAAGAAAGGGTGCTAGGCACCACTTATTATAGTTCAGTTTTCCTTGAGAATTTGTGGGATATGTTGAAGACTAATTCCATGTCTTCGTAACGTTAATTCTGATGCAAACAATAAGCATAATTTAATTCACACAAGCATAAATTTATCTAACTCCTTATTTCTGAACCAATTCATCAAAATGAAACTTATTTATAATCGGAAATTTAGTTTTCTGGCCGTTTAAGAGAAAATAAGCACGATATGGAAAAATTTATAAAAAGTGCATATATATTCATGAACAAATGAATAAGACACACTGTACAAAGGAAACATATTTGCAGAAGCTGACTATGTTAGAATTGCAAGCAAAAATGCATTGGCTTGAAGAAATGTGAATCCAAATACATAGACTTGGTATTGTAATTTTTGTTAACAAAAATTCATATTCAAGAAACTGAACTTGACATATCTGCAAACTGTAAAATCCTGAAATTGGTAGGTTTGGCTATTATTTTTGATTATCAAGAATTTAGTTGGGTTTTTTCTCTCTCTCATTTTCTTATTAAGTTGCTTTGGGAGGATATGGTGCTAAAAAGTAGATTAAAAGGAGGAAAACAAGCAATAATTAATTTTAACAAATTCCTGAAAGCAAAGAGGGTTATAAAATAGAAACAGCAGTTTTTTAGAGATTGCAACCATAACACAGGGACAAATACAATATTCCTCACCTTGCCAAAAAGCTAGTATTTTCCATTAACTTAGTGTTGTACTTGCTATATTTGGGCTGCAAAAATCTTAATGGCTTTTGGATGACAGTAAAGAGATATGGAAATTTCTAACTCTGGCATTATTCACCCAGCCTGGTTGCTCTGTCTCCAGAATGGGACAGCAATAATTTTTCTTTGCCACTTCTTAGTAGTCCCACTAATTTCTGCAATCCAGATATGGCAAATCTATACGAAGCAGATATATACATAACTAAAGTTGTTGAAGGTTCCCATTTCTGAGTATTTAAAAACATCTCTAATAAATAGAACAACGCTTCAGGCCCTTCAGGTGTGGTCTTGTCTATCTGATTGGTTAAGGGAGCATCAAGGCAGATTAAGCTAAATTTGTATTTATGAATCAACCTACAGATATGTTATGACAGATAATTTGATGGCAGCAGCTCCTAAGCCAAGAATTTGGTCGATTTTGCCTCTCACGTATAACATTACTCCTCTGTATGCAGACATCAATGTATAGACATGAATGGGTGCTCTGTTTCTTGTCCCATTCATTTATTTTAGCTCCAAGGTGGCTTTGCCTCGTTCCTCAGCAGAAATCTGAGCAAAATGCTTTCTGTTTATATTTCCTTGCAGACATAGGCTTCCTTGTCTCCTGGATTTTCCTTTGATAGTATTGCATACAATACGGTTCTGCTGCAACACCAGCCCAAACAGATTTAAAGGGAGTTAACAGCAGTGTAGCATTGGCCAGAGCGGGTCCCAAATTCTTCCCCTGATGCTAAATAAAGTCAAAAGCATGAATGGAATGAAATAAATACATTAAATGGAAACCAAGCTCCTCCTCACCTCTGCAGCTTTGTTTTCTATGTCAAGAAGGCAGATATTACCAGTCTTGGGCCATTATTATAAAAAGTTGCAAAACCTACAAAAGTTAACAATGTTTTGGGTATTCAAGACTGAAGTATTCATAGTATAAATACGCAAACCGTATATGACCTGTAAAAATCCAGATGAGTTAATTCTATTTTATTATTAACATAATCTTGCAAGTCTGAGAGTAAATATCTCCCGCCCTCTCCTTTACAGACTGAGAAATTAGAGAGGGTCCCTTCTGAGCCTCTTTGTCCACCTATTATGCAGTTGCAGGCTATGCCCTCTCTTATTTGACCATTCCCTAGGCTAGGCAGCATTTCTTCATCCATCTCTCAAGGTCTTTCTCACATGCTATTACATTTGCTCACTGTTTAAGATCAGCTTCCTAAACCTTCAATTCCTTCACCACCAAGGGAAGCTGTGTTAGTGGGAATAATAGAGCAGCGCTATCAGATCTCAGCTGCAAAAAAAAATAGACAATCGTATGCTGTCCCCACGGAGTGATCACCTGGATTTTCACAGCCCAGCTTTGGTAGCTTTATGACAGAGCTTTCTTCATGGCCTCTCAAGTTATGAAATCCTAGGCAATTCACAACAATCAAACAAATTACAATGAAAGCAATACATCATAAAAATTAGATGAAAGCTGGCGAGCGCAATGAAATGAGAGGTCTCTTCTCTCACTGAAGACCTGGGTGAAGAGCTAGATCTTCACAGCTCTTTAGTTGGCTCTGATAGCTATTTAATAATCACACATACATTTTTTTAAAGAAAAACACTGAGCCAGGATTTCTCTTGATTGTTGCCATTTTCCTCCTTTTCTTTTCTTTTGCTAGGTGTAATATTTCAAATTTTTCAGTTGTAAATTTCTTGGGGCTCTTTCTGGACTGAAAGGAACTCAGAAGCAGCTTAATAAAACACTTAAATAAAATGCTTGTGTCTCTGATATTCTCACTGCTTGGAGAATTATGGTGTGGTTCGCAATCTTTTCTTCACCACGGACCCCCTTTAAATATCTTTTGTGGCCACAGACTATGGCCGCGGACCCCCAAGACTTGGCTCAAGATTTAAATCATAACATTTCTTCAAGCCTTCACAGACCCCCTATGATGACATCATAGATCCCTAGGGATCCATGGACCACAGGTTGAGAACCACTGGTGTAGAGGGCATTTTCTAGGGCAGTGGTGGCGAACCTATGGCACGGGTGCCAGAGGCGGCACTCGGAGCCCTCTCTGTGGGCACGCGCGCCGTCGCCCCAGTCCTAGGCCTTCAGCTGGGTTTTATAAAACCTTTTCGCTTTAGGCCTCCGCCGCCGTGTGCAAAAAAAAAAAAAGGTTCGATCAATCAGTCAATTTCAACTTCTCGCGGGGAAAAAAAAGATCTTGCAAAGTTGGAATTGATTGATTGAACTTTTTAGTCCCACCCAGTCTGCCATTACCACCGCAGCCACGCCCACCCAATGGACCACACCCACCCAATGGTCCACACCCAGCCAATGGCCACATCCACCTGGCACCCGACGATGCACAAGTGGGTTTTGGGTTGCAGTTTGGGCACTCGGTCTCTAAAAGGTTCGCCATCACTGTTCTAGGGAAATAAATAGTAATAGTTATGGAGTAAAAAAGTGTAAGTTTCCCATATGTGCAAACTTTTTTTTGTATCTGGGGAATTGTGACATGTGAAAATACTACAGTCAAACCCTTTTTATGCACAGTCTAGAGCAGTTGTTTCTCAACCTTGGCAACTTTAATAGATATGGACTTCAACTCCCAGAATTCTGCAGTCAGCTTGCTTTAAGATATGTGGACTTCAGTGTTGTCTGGGAAATTCTGGGAGTTGAAGTTTACACATCTTAAAGTACTCAAGGCTGACAAAAACTGGTCTAAGAAGCTTCCTTCAGAAACTGCACTTTTGAAGGAATCCAGCTTTAAGGTAATATTTCAAGTTCCTTTCCTCTAGGACTATAGTTTTAGCTGGTTATCTTACCACAAGAATCCATTTTTTAAGGAAACCAGTCAGTTTTGCTGTTTCCTCAAATACTTGCAGGCTTAAAGAGCAAGTGCCATGTTTGAGGGACCCGGTCAAGATACCCCAATTGCACACCAGTCCTCTTGTTTCTCCCCCAAAATACAAGCTGAAGCAGCTTCGGCCATTTCATCTGAGCCCTGTCCTTATGCAGAATGAATGAGATGGATCCAGTGGCATTGTGAGGAGTCAGGAGGGTTCCTGAGCCCTTTCCAGGACTTCTTTTCACAGCATCACACTAACTGTTGATCACATACTACAACAAACTAAGCTTTGTTGCTGAAAATGAATGCTTGAGTTACCTTCTATCTTGCAGCCTCTGTATGGTATATATACCTGTCCTCTAGAGTTCTTAGTAATCATTCCATGGAGGGAAGCATCATTATATTGGACCTCAGTATTTTTGTGTGCATTCCTTCAATCTGTCAGGGAAAGATTGGCTGTTCATAACATGACTGCCCTGATGGATGCTTTCAATCGCCAAACACATTTCTGCCGGAATGGAAATATGAAGCTGCTTGCAGACATAATTATTCACCTCCCTACTAGACCAGCTTGTCCCTCCTTCCTTCCCTCCCTCCCTCCCTCCCTTCCTCCCTCCCTTCCTTCCTTCCTTCCTTCCTTCCTTCCTTCCTTCCTTCCTTCCTTCCTTCCTTCCTTCCTTCCTTGAAATGGAAGCAGAAGCAGAATTTGAAACAAAACATTAAGAATTGCTATGAGCTTGATGTGGGAAATCATTTTTGAAAATAAAGATTGGCACTTTGCAGCATACCAGTCTTACATTTAAAAAAAAACACTTTAATTTTTTTAAAGAAAATAGCATGGAGACTGGGAAATTCCAGCTCAACTGATTTGGGCACATTTATTTATGAGTTTTATACCCCAGTTTTCATTCAGGAATTCAAGAGAATGTACATATATCTCCCTCATTGTCTCTTTACTCACAGCAAACCTATAGGCTGGGCTGTGAGAGAATTATTATTTATTAAATTTATATACCACACATCTCACTATCGAAATGACTTTGGGCAGCTTACAACACAATAAAACCAAGAATACATAAATATTAAAAATCTTAAAAACACTAAAATCAACAAAGATGGGATAAAAATGTCTCAAATTAAAAAGAATGGCCCAAATCTCCCTTCACAGTAGGATTCATGGATAATATTCCTTCTCCCCCAAAGTAGCAAAAATAAAATAAGAAAACGCTTTATTGCCTTCTTATGGATATTTGGATGTTTGCAGCCTAGAAAAGGTAATCCTACTATTGATGCCCTTAAGAATTTAGTTAGGAACTTGGGCTAGTTGATTAAAACACCACAAAATTGTTACTCTGAACAATCACTCGTAGTAAAAGATGGACACATCCACTCAGGCGTGGCTTCTTTAATGGAACAAATTGTGTATGCCTATCAAAGTACGACCATAAACTCTTATGTCGTCTCCTGGTAGATTTAGAAAATCATCCCATGTTGAGCATAAACATATTACATGGTTTTTTTTAATCTCAAGTATATTTCTTCCAACAGCACTGATTATTTTGACTGAAAATAGCATCAGTTTCAATTGCTGATTGGAACTCAGAGTGCCTTACATGAGATTAATCAATCAGAATAGAGCTGGAAGGGACCTTGGAGGTCTTCTAGTCCAACCCCCTGCTCAAGCAGGGTACCCTATACCATTTCAGACAAATGGCTGTCTAGTCTTTTCTTTAAAACCTCCAATGATGAAGCACCCACGACTTCTGAAGGCAAGCTGTTCCACTGGTTAATTGTTCTCACTGTTTAATTTAATTCAAGAATCAAAATATGGGAGACAATGTCAATGGTTCCATGACTTATATGGTGGGACAAATTGTTTGCCCCATCCTCTGTCCCAGTGAATGTTAACAATTCACAGCGCGCTTGGCTTCTTAAACTATGATTCACAAGCTGCCTGAGCTCTGCTACTGTAAAGAATGCAATCTTTGTGTCCTTCAAGGACTGGTGTGGCTGTGAATTTGTTAGCTTAGCTATATATTCCAATAGAGATATTGAAAGGAGTCTCTTGTGAGTATGAGGCAAAGACTTTTTCCTTGCAAAAAGTAAGCTTTTAAGAATTCTGGGTTCTATTTACTTCTTTGGTTTATTATACTTTTGCGAAATTTTTAAGTCAACAGCAGTTGGAGGCATAAAAATCTAGGGATGGCTGCAGTCTCGTTCCAGCTCTTCCTTCAGTTATAAGCTCCCTAGAAAACAGCTTTTTGAATTTGGACATCATGCAGTCAGCAAACCTCTTACATCATTTCTGCAAAATTATCACAGTTCTGAAGCTAGAAAGTTGAGGATCCATCTTTCTAAACTACACTTCTGTTACCAAAATATGTGTTATACATTTACAGGCAGTCCTTGTTTAGCAGCTGCCTTGTTTAGCAACCACTTATGCTTATAATGGTGATGAAAAAGTATTTTATGACTAATCCTCATATTTACTATTTTAACAGACATTTTACACGACAAGGAAAAAAGAGAAAAGCATATTGTGCAAATTGTCTAATTTATAGAAATGATATACTTAATCATTTCTGAAGCTTTTAAAATTGGCTGTAAATAGGTCTTGCTTCGAGCCAATCAAATTTTCCCTGTCTCTTCATTCCTGAGACAAGAGACAATATCCTAGAAAGGCTCTCCTGAAATAGACTCTTTCTAGGAAATCACATCACTGTCTCTTTGGTTAACTTTCACCTCCTCCAGATCACATGGCGTTGGGGGAAAAGGGACAATAAGGGGCAGTTAAATACCTGGAGTCTATCTTTAATGATATGAACTCCAGTTTTGCTTCTGCCCTGTGCAGTTCTCTCCCT
This sequence comes from Protobothrops mucrosquamatus, assembly GCF_001527695.2. Lineage (NCBI taxonomy): Eukaryota > Metazoa > Chordata > Lepidosauria > Squamata > Viperidae > Protobothrops > Protobothrops mucrosquamatus. Next base: position 253,413 of record NW_015386858.1, on the reverse strand, counting down.
CTGGAGGGAAAAATATGAAGGAAGATTAAAGAAAGATCAGTAGGACCTAAAAAGTGACTACCAATAGCAGATTCAGCCTTCATCCTTGTTGCATAGATTCAGTCATCCTGCTGGCTCACAAAGATGAATTTATTGGCAGGGAAAAAGGAATGGCTGAGTTGTTTGTGTTGTGCAAACACAAGCAGTGGGATTTCCGGGAACTCTGACCCTTCAAGCCAGAGTCTTAATGAGATTTCTATTTTTTAAAAGTAAAATAAATATCTTGTCTTATGGTAGGAGTTGTGTTCTGAGCATAAATGTATAACTAGATGTTATTCTTTCAGGGAATAATGTCTATAGCTTTGTTGGTATACATTTAAGATATTACTTAATTACTTAAGATTCATTCCTAAAAAAAATGAAATATCGAAGGTGAATCATGCCTGTAAACATTAGTTGATGTACCTTAGTTAATAGCATTGCTAGGCATTTTACATAGCACCGGTCCTGGCTTCTTCTTGCTAATGGAATCTGGCATGATTAAGAGCGCCAGCAATGCTGGCCACTTCCTGATTGGCTCTGAAGCTCCTTATGGTAATACCCTATGATAAAGAATTTTAAAAATGCTGCCGGATACATACTTGAGTGTCTTACAGACCTAATAATGGCCATGGTTATGTGTAAATTGAACTGTGTTGTAGTTTGTCTGTTTGTACTTTGTTATGATGTCTGACCCATTCATATTTTATCCATAGACCAGGAATGGGAAAACCGATTCTGAAGACAATGTGGAACTGAAACTCCTAGCCTACTTTTATATTAATCATTCTGATTCAGGCTGTTGTATATCATATCTCACAATATCAAGTGGGACACAGTATCCCTACATTTGCCTAAAATCAAACAGATATTTGCCTCCAAGCATGGATGATACCAATGTATGAAAACTTCTGAATTTTTCTTAGCATGCTGCCATGGTATCAGGGTAAATGAGAATGAATCAAGAGCTGCTGCTGGTTTCTAGGTTGATTGCTAAGTTGGTTAAGTGCCATCAAGTCAATGTCAATGCTTAGCAATCATATAGATGTTTTCCATGACAATCTATCCCTAATGATGTTCTAGGACTAGGTCTTTGAATAATGCACTTATCAACACTGGATGAGTCCATCTACTTTCTGCCGATTTCTTCTTTTTCCTTCCACATTTTCCAGCACTAGACCTTTCCCCAGAATTTAAAAAAAAATTCTCTTAAATTTTAGTCTGAAAGATGAAACGTTTAAATATAAAGTAATTAAATAATTACATGCTTTCATCATTTTTGAAGCTAGTTGCCATTGAAAAGGGCTTGAGTCTCAGTTATTACAAGAACAAATGCTTGATGTTTTGACCTTCCTCCAGCAATATCCTTCTGAGGATAGTCCTATAATGTCTTTGATGCCATATATATGTGGTCTTTTGATCCCACTATCGGTTATCTTCCTCTTCTTTTTCCCAGAAATTTGCCAAGCAAAGCCATTTTTCCTCATCAAATGTTTTGATTACAAAAGTGCATCCCTTGGCATGTTACAGGATTGTATATCACTGGAACATTATCTAGGGACAATGACCAAGCTCCTCTCTACCATGTAATTCACCAAATGAGCTTGAGCCAATTGCTCATTTTTAATCTAATTTGCCTCACATATATCTACAATAAAAATAAGATCTCACATGAAATCCTAGATGAATAACAATGTGACTTTATCCCTTTGATGTGTTGCTTTTTACCAGAAACATGTAATATACCTCAAAATACTTAATAAAATTATACACACATACACATACATTTTCCACACCCATATCATAGCCACTGTCTGGATTTCTGCAGAAATCAGAGTGGAAAACATTGGGTCATATGGTCTGGCAGGGTATCTTAAGAGTAGCCCAACATGCCTTAATGAAGAGCAGCCAAGTTAAGGATGAGGTAGCTGTAGGTTTTAATACAAAGCTATGTAAAAGTTGCTGATGGCTGAAAGTAATATCTGTAGTTTATTTTTTATTATTAAAGGGTATTATAGTATAAAATAAAAATAGAAACAAAGATAATGAGGAATATGGAAAAGTAAAGAAGGGGAAGGGGGTGCAAGGTAAAAGGGAAAGAAAACAAAAGCAGTGACTTCCGACTTTCTTTGCTGTACTCGAATACAAAATACAGTTACAACCAGAACTTTTTGTTTTACCTACAGTATTTAGCACTAGTACATACGGTACTGAGCACATACTAGTATTAAGTACTAGTACATACCTAGAACTAAGGAGAAACTTTCTGACAGTTAGAACAATTAACCAGTGGAACAACCTGCCTCCAGAAGTGGTGAATGCTCCAACACTGGAAGTTTTTAAGAAAAGACTGGACAGCCATTTGTCTGAAATGGTATAGGGTTTCCTGCTTGAGCAGGGGGTTGGACTAGATGACCTCCAATGTCCCTTCCAACTTTATTATTATTGTTGTTATTATTATTATTATTATTATTATTATTATTATTATTATTATTATTATTATTATTATTATAAGGTATTGAGCACATACAGTATTTAGTACTCGTACATACGGTACTGAGCACATACAATATTTATTACTCATACATACGGTACTGAGCACATACAGTATTTAGTACTCGTACATACGGTGCTGAGCACATTCAGTATTTAGTACACACAGTATTTAGTACTAGCCATTTCTATAACAATGTTAATCTAATCATCAAAACCAACATTTCATTTTTGTTCTGTTTGGAGGATAAAGTCTAGAAGTAATTTCCAAGTGGAAACAAAATGGAATAAATTCTTTTCTTTAATTAAAACAGTTAGTTTTGCCATCTTTCCATTACTTTTTCTATCCATTCTTCCATTGTGAGAATGAATACGTCTTTCCATTTCTTGCCATGGTCAACATATATAATACCAAATTAAAGGCTGTGGGCTTGACAGGTTTCTTTTGTGCCCTGAATCCTGACTTGCCTCTTTGGGTGATGCTTCATTGCTACAGTGATGATGGTCTTTGCTCTGTTATTTTTCCTCTCTGGAATCTTTTGGACTGAATGGGCTTTAGATTTGCTAGAGTTTGGGGTTATAATTATACTTTTGCTGATCCCTTACTCAGGATAGAGAGAAAGCCAAATGAACTGGGGACAGTGGCTTGAAAACTTCGTTCATGAAAAGAAAAAATTTAGGACAGCTGCCAGTCCAATCAAAACAGATGCAAAGATGAAGCAGATTTCAATTCTGATAGATCTGAAAGCACCAGCCAGATCTTTCACTGCAGAGGTGGTTTCACCAAGCCAACCTAAAAAAAAAAAAGAACCATCCTTAATTAAAATAATGAAGAGATCATGTTATTTCCTGTTTGAAAAATGGCTTCTTCAGTTCATCATTATTTACCAGAACACATGGCTTTTCAATGTTTGTTTTTTATTTCCTCGGTTAAATAAAATAAGAAGGAGGATTTTCCTATATTTCATTTTGCAAATGCCTCCGCAAACACAAAGTGATCTATTAAACAAACTCTATTCCAATACCAATAGGAATTGGGCAGACAGGACACTTGAAGTGCAGAAAGAAGGTTTGATCAAGAAAACAGCCCTGGCCAACTCAAACTCAGGAGCTATGAAGATGTATTTCAGGGGCCCTTCTTTTTTATGTACCAGTATATATATACATATTTTATTAATTTTCTAATTTTACAGTCATGAGTACTTAAACAACGTGTTGTCTGGGTCCATTGGTAATTCAGTGGTACGTATTAACTTTCTCAGTCCAGTTCCAATATTACACCATCCAGTGCTTCCTTGAGCCTCTCTTCTTCCGATGGTATGCATTTTTCCACACTGGGCAAATACAATTCTTGTTACTGTTAATACATATACAATTAAATATAGACATCTTCATCACATTTTTCTGATATTATACATAATATCAATAGTGTCAGTTTATAATATCCTTTCTAGCCAGAACATATCTCAATTGCATTTGCACTTAAAATCCATTTGTTCAATCAATATCCTGTTTTCCCACTTTTTTTAAAAAAAATAATTTTTCCATCAATGTTCAAAATATCTCTATCGCTTATAATTTTCTCATAATAAATTATATTTGGGTAACCAAAAGCCTCCGTTATTCAAACCCTTTTAGAATGTTCATATTTCCCATCTCATAACAAAGTATAATATTCTAGTTACAAATCCTATCCTTCTGATTATAATAATACTTTTATTTCTAACAGTTATCTATTTTCTTAACCATATTCAAACATCTGTTTAATAGTATGATATCCCATCTAATAGGTCAAAACCTCTATTTTCTTCAGTCTTACTCTAGCTTTCTTCCTTTGCCAAATAACTTTCCAAGTCAGTGCATTTGAATACTCAAGTAATTCTTCCTTTGTTTTTGTGTATATTGTTTGGAATAAGGAAGAAAATTTGATTTAAATATTTTTGGAAGAAAGCTAAACCATTTATATTCATTAAACAGCCTTCATCCTTCTCCTTCAGTTTTTCTTTTCATTTCTTGTTTGTCAATATTCAATATATATATATATATATATATATATATATATATATATATATATATATATATATATATATATATATATATATATATATATATATATATATATACACACACACAAATAAATGTCCATCTTTTCCAGCACTGTGTTGCACATATTAAGATGAGAATAGTTGAACTCTGCATGCATTTAAGCTCTACAAAGTATATGACTCAAGACTATATTTCTTTTCTGTTCATTTATCTACATCATGGTGGGCAATCTATGGGATTATTGAACTACAACTCCTGGCATAGCAACTAGTATGGCCAGAGGTGTAAAATGCTGGGAGTTATACAGGAGGATCACTAATTAGTTTAACCTAATCTTCTCTAATTACCGTAGGAACATCCTAAAGTAAAATCTAATATTGCATGAGTGACTGTTTACATATCTGTTCTCCTTTCTTCTTCTTGAGGCAGCTTAGGAGGAGGATACATTGATGGCATGCTAGAGAGGATGAATGGAGAAGGGTTTGCTCAGGGTAGCTGGTCTCTGTGGTAGGAGTCCCCAACCCCCGGGCTGAAGCCCACTAGAGGGTCTTGAACCATTTGAAACTGGGCCTCGGAAATAGCAGGTGAGCATTCACACATGCCCATCCCCACTTGTACAAGCAGCAGGAAAGTGTGCATGCGTGCACTCCATTTGCACAAGTGGCAGGCGCGCAGAATCATCCCCTCTCTCCTGCCCCCGCCGGTCTGCAAAGCCGAAAGTTTGGGGAAATCTGCTCTAGGGAGAAAAAGCTAATGTGAGAAAGCCAATTCACAGTGCTGATGCTATAGAGAAGATTAAATACTAGGTATTTGGGTAGGCAGGGAATGAGATTTTTTATCTCCCACCAAATTAGAGGATTTAAGGAAACAAAATATACCTTAAATTTCATCTCTAATTTTCACTAAGAGACCCATTTTTAAAAAAAATTCCATTTGTATAGAATCATATTTTTGGTAGAGGCTATTTACACTCTCAAACCAAATCCTTCTGGTCAGAGCTGGAATCCAGATTAAAGTATCCTGAACAGATATGCCTGTAGTGTTTACTTGAATAGATCCAGTGAAAGGAAGTCCCTAGATAACTGGTTCTCCTATCAAACTGCCTGTACTTTTAGGATATTTATTTCCTAACATTCAGTTGGAATCAACTTTCCTATAACTCAGTTCCATAGTTCTATCAGACTCAAGATTCAGTCTTGCTGCTTCATCCTGATCTTCATGATTTTCTAGTGAAATACATAACCCCAATAAGTAGAACTAACTAAACAAGGGATCAATAGGAAATTGTTGTACAGTATACCTTTCAGTAAAAGGACACTAATAATCTCTTATTTAAAATTATACTCTCAAGAAATATAATTAGCTGTTGGAGAAGGAATGGCAGAACACAGAGGTGGAGTCAAAAGAGTAATCAGCCTAGAGTTGCTATGCAGCTACAAATGGACTAGGTCTAACTCAGTGGTTCTCAACCTGTGGGTCGGGACCCCATTTGGGGTCGATCGACCATTTCATGGGGGTCGCCAAGCAAGGCTGTCTGCCATTTTTTTTTGTCCGCCATTTTTTTCCCCTTTTCCGGTGGGTGCCTTACCTTCCTTGGGCTGGGCCAGCTGGTGGTCGGCCTGCTCCGTCTCTGCTGCTTGCCAGCTACGCCTCGGCCGGTGCAGGGGGTGGAACCACGCATGCGCGGCGCTCCCGGGCAGGGAAAGTCCTCGACTTACGACCGGTTGGGTAGTCCTTGACTTATGACCGGTTTAGTCCTTGACTTACGACCGGTTTAGTCCTCGACTTACAACCGGTTGGGGTCGCGGCATTAAAAAGGTTGAGAACCACTGGTTTAACTCCTCTTTATCTAATGCCAGAATAGTGCTATTAGTCCTGTGCATATCTTGTCCTGGTCTTTTTAGCCTGACATTGGCTCTGACTATTCCTTTCATTTTGGAAAATTTGACAAAATGGTTAACATTTAAAATATTCATATTTTAATACATACTTAAATTCTTGCATACTTTTAGTGATTTATGGTAGAAATCTGAAACAAAACAATTTTAGGATTAGGCATTTAACTTAATGAGAATATAATATATGTCACATATGCAATAATTTGTTGAATGAACTATAGAAATATATTTTTCAGCTCTGTTGGACATGTAACAGAGCATCTAGTTTATGAAAGTTATTGATGAAATAAAAGTTATGACTAAACAAAGAATTGAAAACTCTTTAATTTTCTTAATTATATTAGACAGAATAAAAAAATGGAAACAAAAAATTACATTGTTACTGGCAGCTATTTTCAAATATAACATGAGAAGGTCTGGTCAATTCCTATTTCTGAAAAATACATATGCTGGATAACCACAATGTAGAAATAACTTTTTGTACAAGAGAATTTATGTCTTTATTTGTTTTGCAAGCAATAAGCATATCTCTTTAAAAATCATCTGGCTTTGTGTACAATATGGTAGATTTATAATGGAGCATGAAGTAAGTATGTCAGTAAGTTTAAACTAGATGCAGAATGTATTATCTTCAGTGAAAATGAAGTCATTTAAAAACTCCAACACCATGACTTTTTTGTTTTAAGTTTCAAAGGCTAAGGTACATTTGATTATGTCAGCCAGCATGCCTTTTTGGATGACATGCTGTCTTGTCTGGCAGACAGCTTAGTCTGTAGCTATTGAACCCAGGTCATCATTAATGCCTTGTTCTACTCAGTTAAAATTAAAATATTAAGAAATAGCAATAGCACTTACATATCGCTTCACAGTGCTTTACAGCCCTCTCTAAGCGGTTTACAGAGTCAGCATATTGGCCCCAACAATCTGGGTCCTCATTTTACCAACCTCGGAAGGATGGAAGGCTGAGTCAACCTTGAGTCAGTGAGTCTCAAACTGCCAAACTCCAGGCAGCCAGCACTCAGCAGAAGTAACCTGCAGTACTACCTTCTAAGCACTGCACCACCATGACTCCAGAGACAGATGAAGTCACCTGACATTCAGATATAGCAGCTTGGGATCCTCCAGAAATGAGAGGGAGCTCTGTAGGTACATAGCTGCCTTCATCAACCTGGCACCCCTCAGACAGATCAGAGTACAATTCTCATCATCCTTTGCCATCAGCCATGATTTGTGCCATGATTTTATTTATTTATTATTTATTTACATACTGCCTTTATTATTCTTATAAATCGGTGATGGCCAACCTTTTAGAGACTGAGTGCCCAGACTGCATCCCAAAATCGTCGGGTGCTGGGTGGGCGTGGCCCATTGAGTGGGCATGACCCATTGGGTGGGCGTGGCCCATTGGGTGGGCGTGGCTGCGGTGGTAACGGCAGACTGGGTAGGACTAAAAAGTTCAATCAATCAATTCCAACTTTGCGAGATCTTTTTTTTTCCCCGCGAGAAGTTGACATTGATTGATTGATTGAACCTTTTTTTTTTTTGCACACGGCGGCGGAGGCCTAAAGCGAAAAGTTTTTATAAAACCAAGCTGAAGGCCTAGGTCTGTGTGTGCTCATAGAGAGGGCTCTGAGTGCCACCTGTGGCACGTGTGCCATAGGTTCGCCACCACGATTATAAATAATTCAAGGTGGTGAACATACTGAATATGCTTTCCTCCTCCTATTTTCCCCACAACAAAAAAACTGTGAGGTAAGTTGGGCTGAGAGAGAGGGACCGGCCCAAAGTCACCCAGTTGGCTTTCATGCCTAAAATGGGACCTTGAACTCCCAGTCTTTTGCTTTCTAGCCTGGTGCCTTAATAACTAGACCAAACTGGTTTGCAGTCAATGCAGTCCAACATGTCTGCAGGAAACTTGGTTTGGGAAAGCAATCTCATTATTCAGAGGTAAGCATTTTCAAGTAAGTTGTTATTCCAGCCACAAAGAAAGCAATGACAATGGGAGAGCAGCTTGCTTTATGCCTGCTTCAACTGTTAACCAGACAGGTTCAGGGTTGTGACATCTCATTTGTAGAAGATTTTTCTGAGGAATTTTCCCGACATCGAATGTGATCATTTCAGCACCAGAAATAATGAGAAGAACTGGCAGCTGTGATTTCATATTTCTGCATATATAATAATAATAAATTAACTTCTGTAACTCCTGGGGGCTAGGAGGACACACCTGTATGTGTGTGTTTTTCTCAATAATATGGAAATATTTTTCCATTGCTTTATTGCAGGAGTCATTAAAAATATTTCCTGGGATTTCCTGCTGGTCTCCCATTCAGTTATTAACCTGGCCTATGTTTATTTAATATTTTTAACTGCAGTCAAATTCAGTAAATGCTGCCACCCACTGAAGTTTCCAGTCCTATATAAAATTATTTTTATTTGCTTGGGCATTCTGATTCCTTGAATGTGAGTTGGTTTTATTATGATTTGCTCCATTTTGTTATATTTTTTTATTTTGAATGCGAGTGCTGCTTTTTTTAAAATTGTGATATTCCGTATCTCACTGTTTTGATGTAATCTCTCTCTGTTAATATATGCAACATCACTCTATATACAAAGCGTATATCTATAATGGAATGAAATATTTAATTTGGCCAGGTTTGATTAGACATACAAGGAATTTGTCTCCAGTGTAGAAGCTCTCAATGTACATTCAAAGCAACAGAATAATGATAATGATATCAATAGGAGTGAGGAGTAAGAAGGATAATAAAAATATAAATAATAATGCTACAGCTACACTGCTTGGGTAAATACACATAGTCATTAAACAGCTTTGTGAGAATTAGATATTCAGCAGAGAGATAGCCTGAGGGGGAAAATGTCCCTGTGTCTAGTTGTTTTGGCCTGTAGCATCATCCCGAGGGGAGGAGCTGAAACAGTTCATGTCCAGGATATGAGGGATCTGCAGATATCTTCTCAGCCCTCCTTCTGACCAGCGCAATATACAGGCCTTCTATGGAAGACAGGCTAGTTGCAATTATTCTTTCTGGAGTCTTAACTATCCATTGGATCAGTACTTGTTCTGTTTGGTTGCTGTACCAAACAATTATAAACTATGAAAGAACATTTGATTATGTGCTATTGCGTTGGAGTCTACTTTCTACTTTCTTACAGAGATTTTCTCCAGGATGTTCTGTCCCCAAAACTGGTCTTTCGGGTCTTCCAACAATTCCGCCTATTGCTGTTGTAATTGATGTTAGAATTGAGTCCTCCCCATGGCTATTGGTCATCCTTTTTTTCCTTTTTCTTCCATCCTTCCTAGCATTGTAGACAGCTAGAGACAGCTAGATCTTGGTATAATTTTTCCAAAATATGATTATAGAAACCCCATTAATGGCAATAAGTCCTGTGATAGCTGTAATGAGGCTAGCAGAGGAGCCTTAAGATAAGCCAAAATATGTCCTTGGAATTTGCCCCAACTTTAGATAAGAAGAGGTAGCTTTCACTGAAAGCCGTGGAAGTCTTGAATGAATGTTCTAAACAGAAAGCACTCCTTGAAAAAGGAGAGACATTGGAAACTTGCAACCAGAATAAGCAGACAGGAAGTCAAATAGGACCAGGGGAATCTATCAAGGAACTAATTTGGGGAGGAGAGCAGAGAGAAGAGCATATGGACCTCCCACCTAGAGATTAAGCATCAAAATTAGTAAGGAAGCCAGTGCTCCAAAAATCCATGGTGAACTTTTAGGTCAAATAACTCCTAGAGAACAAAAGTATAAAGTTACCAACAATAACTATAGGCAACTTTTATTACCTCTGGTTTCATTATTACTGTTCTGTGTATCTGTAGTTCAGATTTTGGTGTACACATACATTTATTTCATCGTGTCTTTAATTACTTTACACGTACATAAATTGGTGGGCAGGCTTTTGTGCAAGCATAAAGTATATTTTTAAGTGTTTGAATTAGGCAAGTACAAGTCTGTCTCTATTCTTTCTTCTTTTTTTGAGATCACAGCAGATCTCACTAGGACAGTCTGGTTGTAAAGCTTTGTGTGGCTTCTTTGGCTCTCTAGTGATGGTAGTCTGTTTATTGTATAACCTTTATGTACTTCCTGTAACTTGAAGTTGCAGTAATCGTGGCATATAATTTGGGGGATTGCTATTCATTCTTGGTATCTGGGAACTGTCACAGTGTACTGGTGAGAAAAGATAGCTGTTGTTACCTAGTAACTAAAAATGCTAGGTAACTATAGGAAAGGTTATTGGATGGCATGGACCACACATTCCTTATGCAACAAAGTTGTTCTTTTGCTAGAGCATAGAAGCATAAGACCATTTTGATATCACCGCTGTATGACATGAATGTTATCCTTTACACAGCCATTCCTGTGCTGGATGTCTCCTTTGTAGAAGCCTACACAAATCAAACAACAGTTCTGAAAGGTAATCCCCACAGTATCCCATAGCAATACAGCCTCTTGTGGATGTTACATATTGCATTGTCATGGCAAAATTCTGTTTTCATCAGAAAGAATCTGCAGGTGACCCAAAGGCAGTTACATCTTCGTGTATCAATTAAACTGAAACCTAATTTTGTGGCATTATGATCCAGTAGGTTGCCATTGCAACGGAGATGCTGATATTCCCCACAACTGCACTACTTTGAAGCAATATCCCAGATCTTGATATATCTAATGAACATGCTATCTTCACTGTGCACTGAAATATCTGTGATCTGTCCAAATAGTCAAGGATCAGAGCTAAATAAGGGCAGTATCTTATGACCCTACTGCATGTCGTCCTTTTCACCTCAGTGAGCCCACTGTTGCACCAAAGAAAAATGACAAAACGTGTATGTACATATGGTGAACTGAGGGACCTATCCTTTTCTATTCGGTTGCATCAGAGGGAAGCAATGACAACACCCAAAGGTCTCATTATAGCCATCACAGAAGAAGGAATGAGTTCCCACCAACAGGAAGCTACCTGTCTGCCTGCTCTGCAGTTCAAGGGAATGAGTTCAAATCTGTTTTTGTAGAAGCTCCTCTGCAACAAAGCAGCATTTAAGTTAAAAGTTAATCAGTTGAGTTGCTATTCCCCTAGATCAACATATCATGGGATAAGAGAGGGATGTTGCAATTCTTTTGCGTAGTAGGGATCGGAGGAAAGTGGTCATGGCAGCTATAGGTTTCCTTCTTCAAGTCCTATCAGAAAATGGGCCCTTTTATCTTAAATGGCCAGGTGTAAAGACCGAGCCTTCGTTTTTTCAGTCTGTCATAGTTACTTTTTCAGATTTGGATGGAAAAAACTGGCACCTACTCCCGTTGGCATTGAAGACTGATGAAAAAAATGAACCGTGAAGGACAGTCTGTTGAAGTGGTGTTTATACTGGTGTGCAGGCAAAAACATTATAAAAGGAGACGATTTTAGCTGCCTGCAACCTCAGATCAAACTGTAATTGGCTGCAGTGAGAATTTCATTGAGTGATAGACAGCAGATTGAGGGAAGAAGAAAAGGGGAAAGATAACAGATAAGATGGATGTACAGGATTCAAGAGATTACTCAGGCATCCTTAGCATTGCTACTGGTTATTGCTGGAAACAGGTTGAAAAAGCAAGCATTTATTCATATAATCACCTGGAATCAACTAATGGACAATTAATTAAATACACAAGAAACCACACTGCATATCTCTCTATGGATATTTACTTGACCATTTAGATTCAAATCAAACCACATTAACTTCCTGCTGTTGGTTGGAGTCTTACCTCTGTCTTTTTAAGAAAGGAAAGCACATTAAAAAAAACCTCCTATCAACTGGGCAAAAGATGGAATAAAAATCAATGGCGCCTATTTAAATCACTTAAGATTTGCAGATGATGTTGAACTCTTCTCACAAGACCCAGAAGAAGAGCTACAAAGACACATACAAGAGCTGCACAAAGCAGGAGAAACATTTGGCTTAAAAATAAACCTGAAAAAGAGCCAGGTTGTGTTTAATAAATTCACCAAAGAAAGAAAATAATTTATATCTAGAGAAGAACTAGACGTAGCAGACCACTACATATACCTTGGCCAATGGTTCTCAATGGAAAGTGATACAATAAAGGAAATTGAACGGCATGTTAAATGTGGTTGGCAGGCATTCGGCAAGCTAAGCGTAATTTTCCAAGAACAATCTCCCCCTACAGTTGAAGATAAAGGTTTTCGATCAATGTGTGCTACCTGCTCTAACATATGCCAGTGAAACATGGACCTCACAATCGATACAAAAGCTAAGAGTGGTGCAAAGAGCCATGGAAAGATACATGCTCAGCATTACAAGACAAGATAGAAAGACTTGCACACGGATTAGAGAGCAAAACAAAAATACACGATATCATCAAGAGAGTAAAAGAATTGAAATGGAAATAGGCTGGTCACATAGCAAGAAGAACTGATGACAGGTGGACCAAGGCAATCATTAGAATGAATATTCTATTCTATATTCCTCTCTGATCACGCAAGCCTGGACTTATATAACAGTCAGCCTAAAATTTAATCATTTTGCATTATGGGGGGGAAAAATCCTGTTTAAAAATCTGTACTGTTTTATGGCCTCTTTTCAGGGCAACTGGGATAGGGGATCGGTTTAATGGTATAGCCACAGATGTATCCATTCCATGGTCATTAGCCAGTTCTGCCATAGCTGTTTCTCTTCCAATGTTTGCTGTCTCAACACCAGATCCCTTTCTATCCTCCCCTCATCTTTTAAAATCAAACTTGAACATATAGTTGGTGGTATAGACCTCTCCAGGAAGGAGGGGGTTAAAAAAAAATCAAGATGGTGTTTGCAACCGTCTGATTAGCCTCAACTTACCACCATAACTGAGCCCCAACCCAATTTTACAATCTTTGTTTGCAATGGTCGTTAAGGGAGCATCGTGGTTGTTCAGCGAGCCCATTGTTCACGATGGGCCATTTTTGCCAGAAACCAGAAGCAGACACCAGTTTTCAGCAAAAATTGTTGCAAATCGCAGTCATGTGATTGCGTGATGCTACATATAGCTGTAAAGATGGGCTGGTGATTGAGTGTCCGAAATGGGATCATGTGACCGCAGGGAAGGAGCAGCCAGTGGAACTTTGGAACTAGAGGTTGCAAATACCTTTTGGGGAAGGGGGTCTGTCATAACTTCGAACCGTTGCTAAATGACCAGTTGTAAATAGAGGACTACTTCTAACCTGCGCATAATATTAGAGACTTCTTCTACTCCATTTTTCTTTCTTTTTCCCTCTCTGCCCAAGCATCACACTCCATTGCACCCCCTCCCCCCGCAAATAATAGCTTTATATAACAATGAGGAAGTAAGAGAGAAGCATTTCCCAAGACCCTCCTTAGTTTTTGGGTCAATTGCCAGTGGTTTTACTTAATAAGGTTTAGCAAATGTCAGTGATCAATTGTTTAAAAACTTCAAGCCCTTGAACTTCAAAAGAGGAAATGGAGGAGTGGATGAGGAGGAGGAGGGCTATGAATTTCTGGGAAAAATTGCATGAATGAAAGGACAAAGACACATTTATTATTTGTTGACTTGTTAATGTCCTGGTTTGTGCTTATGATGGTGATGAAGGGAAAGGCTGATAACACTAGCAGAAAGAAAAGGCAAAGGTAAGATATACTGATGCATCTATTAGGGAGGATAGCACATTTTGGCACTGAGCCACCATAGTGCCGGAGTGGCCCTGATGAATGGACAACCACATTTGTGAGAACAGTTCCTTCGCTATCATAGTGAGCGGCGGGTGACATGTCTAGCAGTTATATGTAGCCATTGACTTAACTGCTGGGGTATAATGAGGCCCTATCCAAACTGGGAAATCAAAGATGGCCCCAGTGACATAGATGGGAGAAATCTGCTATTCAAAAAGTGTTGCTCTGTTCCTGCTGGGTGGAACTCGTGTTACTTTCAGGATTCATTCTGTTGCCTCTGGTTAGAATTGGGCAGGCAGGAAGGGAGAAGAGGAATGCCAGCTGTTTAGCCCTTTTCTCTCTAAATTCAGCCTCCAGTTTCAATGGGCCTCTTTGTTCACAGGTACCTTTCCGCAAAGTTGATTTTCCATATCCCACTTATTTCGTATCCCACCTACAGATGCATACACTCTAGCTCTATAGGGAGGGGGGGTTTTTTTTCTAAAAAAGGAGGGAGGTAATCGTCTCTCTAACGTTTTTCTATTTTGGTCTGGAGAAATTTGTTGAAAGGAAGCATTGCATTAAAGTACACTTTTAACATAAAAAAAAAGCCATCCAGTGAAAATCGCCTCCTTTCCAGGCTGCTTTTACAAGAAACAACTGTATGCTGCCAATATTATTTGAATAAAATGTTTGGTGAAGCATCCAAGAAAATATTTTGAGACTCTGTGTCCAGTTAATATTTTTTTTAAAAAAAATCAGGCCACTGAGCTCCGAATCCTATTTTCCAAAGCAGCCAACCAATTTCTGGAATGTCTGTTTAATGTGATATATAATGCCCTGCTATGCTTATAACAGTTAGTTACTTATATTAAGGAAAAAAATAGTTTCGATAGATACGTGCACAGTGAGCAAAACTACAAGCCTGGCTGAAAAGGTGCTCCCCTGATAGCTGATTTTGAGATATACTGCTTCTAAAGTTGGAGGCTTTACTATAGTCTTAATTACTAGCAGCCGTTAATAGAATTATCTTCTTTGGCTTTATTTAGTACCCTTAAAGTCATCTAAATTAGTGGTCATCATAATGTTATATGACACAAAGTTGTATGATGTTTGGGAAAAAACTCCCCTTTTTTACTCTACTAAATGCCTTACCAGTTCAAGAGCATAATTTGAGTTCCAATACTGAGAGAGTTTAATCCTCTCTAATCACTTGCCATCTCTATGATTGTCCTGCTAATCTTTAATATAATCTTTTCACTGTAAGTGTGAGAGAAGGAAGATGCTTATTTGTTTTCTAAGGAAAAAAGAAAGATAAATCAATGTTATGTCACGTAGCGTTTGACTTATGTAACTTTGCAGGTTGCAATATCTTTACACAGAGTGCAACCTGTTGAATATAACAGGATTTACTCCCTGTATCAGCATTCCTAGGATTGTGTTGGTAAGAGCCTAAGAGCTTTTCCATAGGGCAACGCTAAATTTCTATGACTCAGATCAGGAAATGGCAGAAAACATTGCTAGCCTAAAGAAGATCTGGCTACACTCCCAACTTCCCATTGTGCCAGCAACAAAGCAGAATAAGGTTCCGTCTGCATTGGAATTGGGGTATGGAGGAGAAAGATAGGGCCCTTGGGGGATCATTGGCTGGCAGCAGAAGATCTATGGGATCAGAGGACTGGCACCAAAGGAGCTGTTCTCTGTCACTTCTTCTCCCTTCCCACCAACATGCCTCCATGTCACCCATGGAAAGAGAAGTATGGAAGAGTAAGGACCGGTTCTATCTTTTCCTCCTCACTTTTCTCACCGAGGGGAAAAAGGATGGAGCAGCCCCACAGTGAAAGTATCCATGGCTTCGTCTTGGAGGTCCTAGCAGAAGAACTGAAGGTGGCAGTGCCAGAGTGAAGCGGCCCACCCTCCTGTTCCTTAGGTGCTGCAGTGCCTAAGTTTCAGGAAGGCTTTGAAGTAGAAGCACACAGAGGACAATGGCTCACCTTCATGTCCTCCCTAACAGTAGGGTGTCATTGCCCTGTAACAAATAGGATGTATGGATGAGCCCTTGGACAAATTTTGTATTGGTCAGCAACCTACTGAAATCTGTCAGTAAAAATCAGAGAATCTCAAAATAGTAAGTGACTTAGAGAGCTCCAGAGGTCTCAAAGCAGTAGATCTTGTCAAACGAGGCACAGATTGATAGATTTCTCCTTGGCTACCTTCTATCTGCATCCCCAATCACTTCAAGCCAGATCACATATTTGCTATTGCACTTGCCTTGTATTGAATAGAGTTTTGGGGTTTTTTTGTGATCTTAGGGGGAAAAAATCAGATTTATGTGCTTTAAATACAGGTAGTCCTTGACTTACAACAGTTCATTTAGTGACCTTTCCAAGTTACAATAGCACTGAAAAAGTGACATGACTATTTTTCAGTGTCCCCATGGTCACGTGATTTACATTTTGGTGCTTAACAACTGGTTCACATTTACGATGGTTGCAGTGTCCCAGGGTCATGTGATCACCTTTTGCAACCTGTTGACAAGCAAACTCAATGGGGAAGCCAGATCCCTTAACAATCGTGTTGCTAACTTAACAACTACAGTGATTCAGTTAACAAATGTGACAAGAAATGTCATAAAATGGGGCAAAATTTACTTAACAAATGTTTCACTTAGCAACAAATTTTGGGCTCAGTTGTAATCATAAGCCGAGGACTACCTGTAATGGCAATTTTCTCACATTTGTGAATTTTCTTGAAATACAAATGTGCTTCTTTCCTTTGGCACACACATTTTGACTTTGATTCGTTTTAATTTATTTATGCCTAACCGTTTCTTATATTTGTATAATTTCAGAAATAGTGCAAGGAATAAAGAAACCGCAAACAGTGTGCGGGGAAGGTAGGAGAATCACAGAAACTCTGGAAAAGACACCCCTACACACTCACACTCACCCTGTAGATGCACATATGGACGCATACACAGATACCGCCTAAGGAACTGGGAAATATTTCATTTGTTGCTCTGAGAGGAATGCAACCTTTTTCTGAAGAGTCTTTCAGAACCAGGCAGGTTTGAGAATAAAGAGCCATTTCAGAAAGCAAAATCCCTGGCTCGCCTCCAAACGATGGATGTATAGGGAGAAACGACACATCTAAGGCTGGAAAATGACGCTGCAAACAGTGAACGGAACCATTCTTTCCTAGATGAACAAAATATCACATCACTGCCGTGCCATGAAAATGTCATTTTAGTGCAGTTTGCAGAGCCTGCAAAACCATTTCATGAGCTCAGCTTGTGGAAGGTCTACTCTAGTTCACTGCAGTCACATACAGTATCTTCAACTTTGTTCTGTAGCACAGAGAGGGACCTCGCCGAAATGATTCTTCAGCCAAGCCTCTTCTGCAGTTTTCTGCAGCTGTACAAAAAGTATGGAAGGTTGTGTGTATGGAGATTCACAATCATCCAGGTCACGGTTGTCCCGAAGATGCTTTTACAAAAGACAATTGGACTTGGTTTTTTTTTCAGTTTCAGAGTTCAATTCTTCAGAGAACTGAAGATGCTTCTTGGATGAGAAGCAAAACATTTTCAAGGGGAAAAAAAACCAAGAAAGTCCAGTTGCCTTTTGGAAAAGCACTTTTGGGACAGAAGGTTGTATTCAGTGTCATTGATTACCAGGGTGGTGGTTGTGGTGTTAAAAACAGTTCAGATGATTATTATTGTGATAATTGTGTTTAACGGTGCATTGATAATGCCAGGCGAAATCTCAAGTACCAGGCAGAGAGAAGCAGAATGAACTTGGACATTAATGTCAGCTAAGATTTCCAGAATGGTTTTTACCATCTTGTATAGTAATCCCTTAAAGTCTGCACTAGGGTAAAGACATAATAACAACTACAATAACAACAAATGCTAACCTGTTCTATTAGTTTTACTGTATATTACAATCTCTCCTGGATTTTTCACTCATGTAGTCCAGGCATGTCAAACTCGCGACGTCACGTGACGTCACGCGACATATCAGAGCTTTTTTGCCATTGCCGGCAATGGGGTGGGCGCGGCTCTGGTATGATGAAACTGGCCCGCGGGACGGCAGTTTGACACCCCTGATGTAGTCTGTAATACAGAATCCTGTGCCTTAACCTCCAGAGGGCCCTTGTTCAAGATAAAATAAGCAGGTGATGACTGTTCAGTTGCTCTGGGGTTAAACCCTAATAAACCTTAACTACCTTCAAGGAGAAACTTGAGAAGCTGCATGGACAAGTAAACCGCTGATACATTGCAGTCTCAACAGTGATCCCTCCTAGTAAACTTAAATGGGAGAAGAAAATGAGAACAGTGATTGCCCCTATACAGGATTTTGGTGCTTCCTCACTGGGAGATGGGGGAGGGAGGGAAGAGAGAGAGAGAGAGAGAGAGAGAATTTCACCTCTTGCTGATGACATGACCTTTGTAGTTTCTTTCTATTAGTCATCTATCAATGCAACTGACAAAAGAACCACAATATCTTGATGAAGTACTCCAAGGTTTATTAAAGGCCTTCAGAATCGCCGCTTTGGTGGTTTTACAAAGAGTCTGACACTGTATTCCACAGGACTTGTGTAGCCATTTAGAGTTTTTTTTTTTTAACCAAATGCGAGATTCTTTTTCTTTATTTTGTATGCCCTCAGTTATCCTTCCCCTTTTGCTTCCACACTTGTTATGTCTTTCTCTTATGGCATTTTTGATTGTATAATATGGAGGTTGTGTTCCATAAGATGTCACACTAGGCTGCAGGGGAAATGACAATAAAAAGGGTGTGTGTGTGTGTGTCAAAACCAGTATTTATGGTCTACAATGACTGGATAAAATTTATTTATATCCCTCCTTTATTATTTTGAAAAATAACTCAAAGCAGCAAAGATATTTATTTGATACTCCATCTTCCTCCTATTCTTCCCCACAACAAAAACCCTGTGAAGTAGGTTAGCTGAGAGAGGGTGACTTTGAATCAGTCACCCTCTCTCAGCTAACCTACTTCACAGGGTTTTAAAAGCCACAGCTGGCTTTCAAGGCTAAGGCAGGATTAGAACTCAATCTCCCACTTTCTAGATTGGTACCTTAATCACTATACCTATCAAAAAGGCACACAAATAAAAATAAATCTTTGTGCCCTGATCACAGACCTTGGCAAGCGGAGCAAACCCCATTCCCATCCTACCCCTGGTTCTATGACAATGTGGCCTTTCAAGCTACGACTTGATTTTTATGAAAAACATATTGCCTGTTTGCATGGCACACTGAGCTACAGATTAGCCAAGCAAATCTAACCTCTGAGGCAAGTTTATTATTTCAGAAAAATTGGTTGAAAAAAACCGTAGTTATGTTAACATGGATAAAAGTGCCATGTACTGTAACTACAGCACTTTTTCTATCAGGCAAATAGCAGCTTGTGTGAGTTTTATGTTGAAAGTGATTCTACGTTAGATTTCATTTGCCCAATCTCTATTGCCCTGAAACAGTCTGGATTACACTCATTTAAAATAAAATAGAATAGAGCTAGAAGGGACCTTGGAGATCTCCTAGTCCAGCTCCCTGGAGAACTATACCATCTCAGACAAGTGACTGTTTAGCCTCTTCTTAAAAATATCCAGTAATGGAGTGCCCACAATTTCTGGAGGCAAGCTGTTCTACTGGTTAATTGTCCTCACTGTTAGGAAGTTTCTCTTTAATTCCAGGTTGCTTCTCTTTTTGATCAATTTCCAATCATTGTTTCTTGTCCTGCCCTCTGGTGCTTTGGAGAATAATTTGACCCCCTCTTCTTTGTGGCAGCCCCTCAAATACTGGAATACTGCTATCATGTCTCCCCTATTTCTTCTTTTCTTTAGACTAGCCAAACTCAAGTCCTGCAGCTGTTCTTTATACTGTATGTTTTAGTCTCCAGACCTTTGATCATCTTGTTGTTCACTTCAGCTTTCTTCTCTTCAGTTTAGAGTAATATTGTTAAACATTGGACTTTGAAAGAATATTTAACAATTTTCAACCTACATCACTTATTGGCCATGCTGGCTGACCTGAGATAGGTTCAGCAGTATCAGGACTTAACTTCCACTTATGATTTAGGAATATCTTATGACATAAAACTAATACAGGCATTAAGATCTTCAAAAAGAATCCAGTGCCTGCAGTGAAGTGGTAGACGGAGCATAGTGGAACTAAAATTCCCAAATGAATCCCAATTATTACAAATTCTACTGGTAAGTGGAAGATGGAACCTTCCCATCTATTTGGTCCTTTGGACTTCTGGAAAGGGCATATTAAACATGAGCTGCTTTCCAATGCTACTTCTTGACAAATTTAATAGAGGTGGTAAATCCATTTACAAACATCCCTTTTTCACATTTTGAGCCAGTTTCGCCACCCTTAAATCAGTGTGAGGCTAATGACAATGAGGAATTGAAATGCACACATTATCTCCATTTCACTGAGTTGAAGTCCAAATTGACAAAGTTGGGAAACACTGGTCTAGGGAGTTGTATTCTATCATCCTGCATTTTTATAGGCATTTTGTTTAATTTTTAACATTCATCTTCAGGATTATGGTTGATATAATATATGTAGCTTACGCCTCTCTATGCATTTATTTCCCAATACATATGGTGACTATCATCACACAGAACTATCTGGTCCCTCTTATTTTACTGAACAATAGTCAATGCCCCTTTTAGTTGAACATATTTAAATGTCACCAGGTTGGAGAAGGCTACCATATGAAGTTGCCCACATATTGTAAATCAGTCATAACAAATTAGACTCCAAAAAACATTCCATCCATTTTGCAAGTTAACATACCGTAGCTCCGAAGGCTTTCTAAACAGGTATCACTTTTTTTTATTTCAATAGCTCAATATGTAACATAACATATTAATGTTTTAATTAAATATTTTCGGAGCGTTTGCAAACTGTTTGACGTGCATGATGGTGTCAATAAACTGACGTATTTATGAAGAATGGCTCAACCTAAACAAACACATCAGTTCTGGGTTGTAGTAATGGAGCAACAGGCTACCAGGAAATTTAATTTTTGGTTTTCAGCAATAAGACCCAGAGAAAGAGGTATGTTTCAGGAGAAATGCCAAAGGATATTTCTCATTTTCATTGCCTCATTTCATGCTTCTTGCTCAGGAGTGAGAACACATTGTTAATTCCGAAGCACATTCCATGCTACTGCTGAAGACGTATTGGAAGGAATTTTTTTGGGGGAGAAACGAGTGGCTCAGAAAAATTATTTGCAGAGCTGTGGAATGCTCTGGTCTTTTGAGATGCTTTCCTTAAATCCTTGCTTTCTCTGACAACTAACCTTTCTGCCAGACATTTTTCATACCTGCCCATTAGGCCAGAGGAAATATTTTTGGGAAAGTCTGAGGTTAGTTTGCAATGTCATTTTTGACTTGCGTTTTTCAAAAAGACAGCAGGGGAGAGGAGACAGTTTTTGCACTTGAGGAAAAGTTTAATTGCCACCTGAACCACCTTGGTTGGTCCACCTCTCAATCAAATAAAGATATATTTGTAGATATTTTTCCTGAGGGGTGGGTGGGAGGAGAAGGGCAAGACATTGTGATGGCTTTAAACAAAGGTCTGTGAAAAACAGGCAAAGGAGAATAGGCACTCGTAAGCCTGACTCTCCAGTAGAACTCTAATATTTCCAATAAAGAGAGTCCTCAACTTACAACCACGTGGGACCAGAATTTCCATTGCTAAGCAAGATTGTTGTTAAGAGAGTCACTCTCAATTTTATAAACTTTTTTGCCATGGCTATTAAGTGAATCACTGCAGTTGTTTTGTGTATCATCCAGTTGTCCCATTCCGAATCCGGCTTCCTCATTGACTTTGCTTGTTGAAAGCTGACTGGGAAGGTCATAATTAGTTATCACATGATGTCTAGAACTGATGATGTTACCTAGTTTGGTTAATGAAACATCTGCAAGAAAACAACCAAGCTCAGAGAGCACTCTTCAGTTATCACATGACCCTGAGATACAGCAACTGGCATAAATACATGCCAGTTGTCGAGCACCGAAATTCTGGTCATAAGACTGTTGAGATGCTGTGACCTATTATTAAGTGTGAGAGGGGGAAAAAAAGTAAGTCACTTTTTCAGTGCCGTTGTAATTTTGACAAGTTGCTAAACAAATTGTTGTAAGTCGAGGACTATCTGTATAGAAGAAAGGAAGCATGACAAATACTTTGCTTCATTGGTGGCGGCAGAATTGTGGATAGAGAGCTATATGCTTCTTGGAACATCAGTGTTAGGTTTTCCATCATTCATCCATACAGCGCTCAATATTTATCCCAGTCTTCTGCAAGTGTAAGTGGGTTCGAATAGCACAAGTGATCCAGCTACATAAGGAAGAAAGTAGAAGAGGAGGTTTCATATGCAGCCTAGTACAGTGTAGTATTTATATTTTTTAAATATCAACTGTCTGCACATCAAACAAATTAAGATTTAAGGAAAAGTAATTCAATATATGGGGAAAATGCCGTCCAATTATAGATAGACCGGAATGTTTTTCTTTCTCACAGTTTTGAGAAATGTGAGTTTGGGAAATCAGAGTTTGGAACGAATCTTTTCTGGCAGCTCTCGGCAGCTGTTTTCCCTTGCTGTTCCCTTTGCGTAACATGGAGCACCCATACGAGATCTCAGTGACCAGGCAATTAAAACTCACTGCAGGAGTTTTAGGCAGGATCTGTCTATTCAACAAAATTAAGCAGCAGAATCTTGAATAAAGGAGAGACATTATATGTGCTCGATGTAGGATCACAACTGATCACAACATTTGTTAAGTGAGTTTTGCCCCATTTTACAACCTTTCTTGCTACAGTTGTTAAGTGAATCACTGCAGCTATTAAGTTAGTAACCCGGTTGTTAAGTGAATCTGGCTTCCCCCATGGACTTTGCTAGTCAGAAGGTCGTAAAAGTTGATCACATGACCCCAGGACACTGCAGCCGTCATAAATGTGAGTCAGTTGTCAAACACCCGAATATAAATCACCTGACCATGGGGATGCTGCAATGGTCGTAAGTGTGATGTACAATCATAAGTCACTTTTTTCAGTGATGCTGTAACTTCAAACAGTCACTAAGTGAACTGTTATAAGTAGAGGACTACCTGTAACTCCCACAGCCAGCTCCTGGTTGGTTCTTTTACACCTGCAATGTCATTGCATCAGGAGTAGGAATGTCCCACGAAAACTTATCATGTGAAGCTAAGAGAGGGATATCTGCTATGATTGCTTGCATGTTCTCGCCAATGTGCTTTTTTCTTAGACCCAATATCTCATCCGACTGATTATGACCATCTCACAATATCTTGCTTTGAGACCTCTTCAAAAAGGTCCCCGTGAGAGTAGTGAGGGTTAGCAGAGCAGGAAGTGTCTCAAGGTAGTTGCATATTTTGGTCATAATGAAACTGCTATTCCAGGCAAAGAAACAGGAACACAATGGAAAGCGATTTGGTCCAATCTGACAACTTGTCTTGGTCCACCATGTGAATGAGTTCTAATTTTTGCATATTTTATCTTTTTTAAAGGGACAATTATAGGAGGCCAGCTGAAAAGCTGGCAACTTTATTCTTAAAAAGTAACACAGATACAGTAAACATCTTCTGTTCATTCCAAATATCAGCTTGATCTTCTCTTCCTTTGAATAACTAAGATAAGAATTCCAAGTCTTATTTTATTGGGATCCAGTAAGCAACTTATCAGTATTTTCTCCTTATTTGAGCCTTGAGCCTGCTTTACACACTCTTCCAAAGCAATTTTATCATTCAGAAGTAGGATAGAGAAATTGTGGCACCTTGCCAGAACACTCAAAACAGTCAGTTAGCTAGACGTCTGCTTATATATGAAGGTGAAATCAACAGAGGCCTACTATCATCTCTCAGGCCTGGATTGGACTGAGGATGAAAGGAAAGTGTTCTGTTTTGTTCGTTGTAAAGACATTGAGGCGAGGCAGGAGTAACACAGTCCTTCTTTATTAAATCTCCAACAGAACATTACAAAATGGTGTCGGAGAGCAGAATCAGGAGCGGAAGGGTGGCTTGGAAGCCTCCAGCGCAGTTGGTCGATGTGTCGACGTAGCACACGACCATCATCCAAAACCACTTCGTATGACAATGGCCCAGTTACTTTGCAGACCACTGCTGTCACCCAGAGATGTCCAGGTCCATAATTCCTTGCCCAAACCGGATCGCCCACCTGTAGTCTCCTAGGTGCCCATGGCTGTGACACCTGTGAAGCCACCCGGTCTGGGTGCAACCTGTCCAGTTTTGTAATGAGTCGGCGACCCCAGCGGAGTTCAGCTGGGCTCTTTCCTGTGACTGTGCAAGGTGTGGTGTGGTGGCAAAGAAGAAAGTCAGCTAACCTGTGATGCCAGCTTCCGTGAGTGATCCTCTTTAAAGCATCCTTGGTTGTGCGCACCATATGCTCGGCTTGGCTGTTGGAAGCTGGATGAAACGGTGCTGATGTGGCATGATGGATCATGTTGGCCTGTAGAAAAGCCTGAAACTCAGAAGAAGTGAATTGGGGTCCATTGTCGGAGACAAGGACATCTGGAAGCCCATGAGAGGCAAAGATCCCTCTCAACACCTGGATGGTCCTGGCAGCAGTTGTGGAGAAGACTGGAACGACCTCTAGCCACTTGGAATGGCTGTCCACAAGAAGGAAGAATTGCCCCTGAAAGGGGCCAGCGTAGTCGATATGGACCCTCGACCAAGGGGCATGTATCTCCTCCCACCTATGTAAAGGAGCCTGAGGCATTTCAGGCCTAGACTGTTGGCAAACACTGCACCCATGGACCTGGGCCTCGATCTCCTTATCAAGCCCAGGCCATCAAAGATGGCTGTGTGCAAGCGCCTTCATCCGGACTATTCCCGGATGTCCCTCATGCGGAGAGTGCAAGACTTTAGTCCTCAATGAGGCTGGGATCACTACCCTGCTACCCCATAGGACACACCCCTTGAAGGTGGATAGCTCGTGCTTCCTCTTGCAGAAACTCTGGAACTCTGTGCCTGGACACATGTCAGGCCATCCTGACAGCACCCATGTCAACACGTGTGTTAACTTGTGATCAGTGGCTGTTTCTGCAGCCACATCCATAGCATTGAGGGGAGACTCAGGCAAATCCTGAATGGAAAGTATGTGGTTAGCTGGAGTAGGATCTGACTCTACTAGCTGTAGAGGTAGTCTGCTGAGGCCATCAGCATGGCCCATTTCTTTGCCTGGTTTGTGAACCAGTGTGTAGTCATATGCAGAAAGGAAAATTGACCATCTCAGCATTCTAGGAGAAATTATGTGTGGGTTTTGCTTGTTGGTTGTAAACAACCCCAGCAGTGGCTTATGGTCTGTAAAGACTGTGAAATGGCGACCATATAAAAAGTCATGGAACTTTTTTATGCCAGCCACTATGGCCAAGGCTTCTCTATCTATCTGCGCGTAATTACGCTCAGCAGATGACAGAGTCCTAGAATAGTAAGCTACAGGGACTTGTGTCCCATCAGCCTTTAAGTGACTTAACACAGCCCCAATCCCATAAGGGGATGCATCACAGGCTATGCACACAGGCAGTTGCTCATTGAAATGCGCTAGAACCGCATTTGAAGACAGCAAGGCCTTGACCTCTGCAAAACTCCTTTCGTGAACTTTTGTCCACTGCCATGGAGCCTGTTTATACAAGAGCCGGTGTAATGGCTCAGCCACTGCAGCCTTGTGAGGGAAGAATGAATGGTAAAAGTTTAACAGTCCCAGAAAAGCCTGAAGTTCGCTTTTTGATTTGGGACTTGGGGCCTGCTGAATTGTTTTGAGTTTGGATTCAGCAGGATAGATGCCTTCAGCATCAATACGGAACCCCAGAAACTCTGTGGAGGTGACTCCAATTTTACATTTGTCTTGCTTGGCGGAAATGCAGCAAGATGGCCCTAAGCCTGTCAGCCAGATTTTTGGATGATTCCCCAGCGATGAGGACATCATCGAAGTAAGGGCAAACTCCTGGAATATTGCGGAGCGTTCACTCCATCACACTTTGGAAAATGCCAGGGGCTAAGTTAACCCCGAACTGCAGCCTTTTAACTTTAAACGCTCCCCGGTGCATTACAATTGTTTGGGCCTCTGCCGTTGCCTCATCAACTGGTAGTTGTTGATAGGCCTGAGCCAAGTCAAGTTTGGTGAAAACTCGGCCTCCTTTGAGGGAGGCCAGAATGTGGCTTACCACCGGCACCAGGTAAGAATGCTGCTGCAATGCTTTGTTAAGTGTACACTTATAGTCCGCACAAATGCGGACTTCTCCATTGGCCTTCAGTGGTGTGACTATGGGAGTTTCCCTTGGACTACTGTCCACAGGCTCTAGAATCCCCTGCTGAATCAGCTTGTCCAGCTCTGCATTAATTTTGTTCTTCAACGTGAAGGGCACCCGACGGGGCTTAATCCTAATGGGGGCGACGGATGGGTTTAACCATAAAGCAATGGGAGGCCCCTTGTACGATCCAAGTTCCGGACTGAACACATCAGCAAACTCCTTGCAAACTGCCGCAAGGCCTGTTGTTTGCAAGCTGTGAAGTCCGGTCACTTGAATCCCAAGACCCTCGAACCAATTGAGTCCAATGAGACTCGTGCGGTCACCCCCGACCACAACTACATCTAACTACCCTTCAAAGTTCCTAGGCTGCACTTTGAGCATGGCCTTCCCCTTCACGCTGACTCGGGAATTCTGAAAGTCAGTAAGAATTAAATTCGACAGCCTGAGTTTAACTCGCTGGCTGCTTCTACAACAAATTCTCTTGAAAGTATCCTGAGAATGATCGATAAAGCAGACCCCATGTCCAACTCCATTGATAGGGGAACCCTCTTCAACTTGACATTAATGTGAAGCTTCTTCCTTAGCAGCCTATGGGCCCCAGTTTTAAAAATGCTTCTACGGGAGGCGCAAAAACCCACCCTATTCTGGCTGGGGACCCTGGTACCTTTCCGAGGCAATTCTTTCCGAGGCAATTCTCCCACAGGACGATCCTCCTTGCGACCCAAACAGATGGTGGCAATGTGGCCTTGCCGGCCACACGCCTGGCAAACAGCAGAACAGAAGCGGCAATTGGAGTGCTTGTGGTGTCCTCCACATCCGAAACACTGAGGGAATAGAGTTGCCTTGTTGTTTAGCTCTTGGGGCCTTCTCTCTGCTGGCGGCTGTAATCGGTCGACCACATTCTCTGAGTCCTGTTCAGATACCTCTCGAGCGACCTCTTGATGGACTGAGCTCGATGTTGTAGGGTTCTTGGAGAGCCTCAAGGCCTTCACAGCTCCGCCCGCTGCTTCGTCAGCCGTAATCTCTCTCAAAGCATCCTGGAAAGAAATGTCTTCCTTTGTGAAGATCTTCTGCTGCAGCTCACGACTTCTCAGTCCACAGAATAAACGATCACAAAGTCTTTCTTCCAGGTCCTTGAATTCGCATGGCCTAGCTGCTTGTCACAACGCAGCAATAAAGTCCGCAGCAGATTCTCCCGGACGCTGGTCCCTCTGCTCAAATCCGTGTCACCATGCAATCACCGAAAGCTTCGGTTCAAAATGTTCTCGCAACATCCTCTTCAGCTCAGTATAAGCAATGGATTCAAGTGGTGCTGGGGTGACCAGATTCTCAGCAATATCGAAAGTCTCTTGCCCACAGACACACAGTAGCATAGCAGCTTTAAGACCGTCCTCCCGAACTTGGTTTACCCGAAGGTAGTTCTCTACCCGGGCCACGTAAGAACTCCAATGTTCCGGATGAGCTGTGTCGAATTCTGACAGACAGCCTAGCTTGGACATCGTTACTTTTCGGCAGCCTCGTCAATGCCTCGTGCTGCAATGGCTTGAGAAGGGGTCCCTTTTGCCGAGCTCTCCTCCAGCATTCTCGTACTGGCAGGCAGAGTTGCGCTCTTCAGACGCTGAACTTCCCAGCGCTTCAGGCCTTCCGTGGTGAGTCAGCCTATCTTCTTTCGTTGTTTCCCTTACAGCACATCCCACCTTCGTCGCCAATGTTCTGTTTTGTTCATTGTAAAGACATTGAGGCGAGGCAGGAGTAACACAGTCCTTCTTTATTAAATCTCCAACAGAACATTACAAAATGGCGTCAATTCCTTTTATACCCTTTTGCAGGGACAGCATCAACCAATCAATGCAATGGATTCTCCCGCCTTGCACATGCGCAATAGGCTGGAGACAGCCTGTCTGGTCCCGGGCATCCACGTGGTCTGCCCGGGCCTCTCTGCAGCTTCCTGCACCTGCTGAGTCACTCAGCAGGCCCAGGACATAACAGAAAGAGCGGTCAAACTTCATTCTGAAAAGTTTCCATAGATAGTCTTCAGCCCTGGGTATCCATTTCTGGACTCATGAATGGCATGCACACACACACACACACACACACACACATACAAACACACCTACGATATATCTGTCTGTCTTGTCTGTTCTGTAGCATTTGTGTATACAGACACATAACACCCACAAAGAAGCATCAGCTACTTTATATTATCACTTTACTTTATGGCAACTGATTCTCTCTACATGATGCTTTGTAATGTCTACAAAATGAAGGATTCTCTCCCCCCCCCCAGCTACTAAAATCTCTTGGGGGAAAACATGATGAGGACCCATTTCAAGCAGCTTCTGTGACTATCAGAAAGGGAGCCGCCAGTGCTAAACACAATTACCTGATTACTGATTACTGTTAAGTTGGAATGACTTCATGTCAACTATCAGGGCAGGTCCTTTTATTAGGCAGAATGAAGTGACCCTCTAACAGGGAGCTCTGACAAAACAGAGAACAAAACTGTATATATTAGAAAGCATGTATTCCCTGGTGTTCTCAGCTAGGGTCAAGGAAAGGAAAGGTTATTCCAATCTGATATTTAAGTAACCCAGCTAAACTGAAAGGGGCATAGCTGTATTGGATTTTGCCTGAAGAAGCAAAATATTTGGGACTAGCACATTTGTACAGAGACATCTTCCTCTACCTTGAAATGTGCATCATACAATTGGATGCAGCTACCAGGGGAAACTGTAAGTTGTGAAAAGTTCAGGGAAAGTGGATTTATTATTTGTATGGAGGAATAATTTAAAAGAAGTTCTAAAATGAGTATTTGATGCACCAAAATATGCTGGTAGAAAGAAAGGACAGAAAATAATTTAAAATTATATTGATGATTATTTCTGTGGGAAAATATTGATTTATTTACTAAATGTTTATGTATTGCCTTGCTGGCAAGATACTAAGTGCAGTGAAATTTTATAATTAGTACCTTATAATTGTAAGAGCTTGTTTGAACCATAGTAGTTAAGGCACCAGGTTAGAAACCAGGGGAGAATTTTAGTCCCACTTGTCTTTGAGCCAGTCCCTGCCTTTCAGCCTTAAGAAGGAGACAAGGCGAAACCATTTTCGAAAAACCTTGCCAAGAAAACTGCAAGGGCTGGTCCAGGCAGGTTCCAGGAATCAACACTGATTCAATCCCCTGACCATTTTAAAATTTAATATACCTGACAGAAAAAGAGGGCTGTAAATAATGTTTCTGTATGTACTGATTCATAAATGTTAGGACAATTACTCTGGGAGATGATTCAAGGAAGGGAGAAGCATATTGGCAGGCGATCATCTGATACCTTTTTTTGAACCCTACACAGCCAAGCAAGAAGCAAGAATTTTAGAGATTTCACTTGAGGATACAAAAGTAAACTGATATGCTTCTTTCTTAATGTTCACTTGGAGAGACAGTTTGGTGTAGTGGTTAAGGCCTCAGGTTAGAAACTGGGAGGCCATGAATCTACTGCCACCTTGGGTGTGAAGCCAGCTGGGTGACTTTAAGCCAGTCACCGTATCACTTCCCTAGGTAGGATGCAATGCCAAACCACTTCTGAAAAATTTTGCCAAGAAAAATGCAGGGACTTGTCCTGGCAATCTCTGAGAATCAGACATGACTGAATGGAAGAAAAAAAAATGCTCATCTGAGGGTAGATACAATATCTTGGAATTTATCACTCTCTTTTATAGGCAATTAAGACTTTTTTTAATGCTTTGTGATACTTTTTCTTACTACCGGGACTGATATGCCATTTATGAGATAAGCTGCCAATAGACTCAACCACCATCTCATGATGGTTATCTATTGCTTAGAAGATTTTGCAATCCTGAAATCTCAGTTACCCAAGAGGGCCAACAATAACAATAAAGGAGAATATTTGTAGCTCAGGATTGAAATGAAGGGTCCTTGGTGATCTCTGAGCTTGGTTGCTGTCTTGCAGAGGTTTCATTTACCCAAACTAGGTAACATCATCAGTGCTAGTGGACCAGCACTGATGATTGGGTCATGAAATGTCTGCAAGAAAATAAACAAGTTCAGAGAGCACCAATGACCCCTCGGAGCCAACAGTGGACCAGGAATTACCAAATCAATTCTTCCCTCCTCTTTTTTTCCACATAAAAGGGAGGGGCATCGTATTGAAGTAGATGATGCCATTGTGATAAACACTGCTTGATGTCATTTCTTCTGTTATCATAGTATCAAATTCCAAATCCAGCTTGCAATGCTTTCTTTTACTAATTCTTCTTAAATAAACAGCGGCGTAGATGTCTCTTAGTTGTACCTTCCCAATCTGGATTAGTTATCCAGATGTTTGCCTGGGACTGAAGCAGCAAGAAGACAAGAGCCACTTCTCTATATAACTAAGCTTTTTTATCTTTTCTTCTCCTTCTTTACTGAAATGATAATGATGATGATGAAGATAATAATAATAATAATAATAATAATAATAATAATAATAATAATAATAATAATAATAATAATAATAATAGTAATGTTGGAAGGGAACTTGGAGGTCATCTAGTCCAACCCCCTGCTCAGGCAGGAAACCCTATACCATTTCAGACAAACGGCTGATATTTCTTTGCAGTTGCTTTTATCACAGACTTGGATATAATCCCTCTCTTTAAACACAAACAAACCCAGGGCCACAAAGACCTTTTAAATATTCACTTCCCCTTCTTTTTTCATCATTTCAGAAGCAAAAAGATTGAATGTTTTCAGAAAGGTTAATAAAATAAGCCCAAGAAACAAGTTGTTGTTACCGTAAGATATAAGGGTCAAAAACAGCAGGACCTCATATTTGGAAAAGGAAGAAGAAAGTGGGGAGGTTGGATTTTGGACAAAAATGGTTGTGCCTGAGGTTGTGATCTCCTATGCCACACAAGACCAATTTTAATAGTTTAGAAACTGCTGAATGAATAGACATCATCCAGATGGCCTCATTTAGATAGATGGAACCATTTACAAATGACACTTGAGGATACAAATGTAAATTGATAGGCTTCTTTCTGTAGAAATCATTTCACTATTTTCCACTGTCATAGAACAATCCTCTCCAACTTGCTGTCCTCTAGATGTGTTGAGTTATAATCCTTCTTACCTTGGTCAGCATTCTGGATGATTAAAAAATAATGCATAGGTATTTTTCTTCATTAGTGACTTACAGCAGGGATGGGCAATTAATTTTCTCAAGTGGCCACATAAGAAACTGGGACTGCTGTGGAGGGCTAAACCAACAGGGCTTTGAAGGTGCGTAGACACGCATGCATGCATGCACTCATATATGTAAATTGGAAAAAGTAGCAATCACTTTCAAAATAAAAGCAATGCAGTTGTATCGTGGGTATGGCATAAACTTAAACTTATTTGCATTTGATTTCTAATTTCCTATTTACCTCATGCAAGCCAAACAGGAACAGCCAAAGTGCTGGATGTGACTCATAAAATGCCAAGATCTGACTTACAGCATCTTTAGAGCATCACCAAGCCGTTGTTGAAGTAATGTAAAGCTTGTCTTCATTACTGTTGTTTTGGCATAACAATGATTGGAGAATTCTAGAAAGCAGTACTATAGGTCATTGCAGGTAGTTCCGAGACTGGAATTTCCATCACTAAATGCAGCTGTTATGTGAGTTGCATCTGATTTTATTATCTTTTTTTTTTTTTGCCACGCACATTAAACAAATCACTGTGATCATTAGGTGAATCAGATGGTGGTTAAAGGACTCTGGCTTTCCACATTGACTTTGTTGGAAGCCCCCCTGGGAGGGTTGTAAATAGCAATCATGGTACAATGATCATAAATATATGCCAGTTGCCAAATACCCAAATTTTGATGGCACGAACACTGCAATGATTACAACTGCAAGGAACCGATTATAAGTCGCTTTGTTTAGCACTGTCATAATTTTGAAAGGTTGTTAAATGAATGGCCATAAGTCAATTATAGATTACATTTTCCCTTCTGATGCCGTAAAGCATCCTCCACATCTTTCAACCATCACTGAGAAAATATCACATTTGTCCTCATTATTGTTGTAAACGTAGCATTTAATTTAAGGAGCTGTAGACATGAGTTATACGAGCACCCATCTCTTTCTTCAGATTTGCAGTGAGTGCTCCATTTATTACTCCTACAAAGATTTTAATGTATGTAGGATTTCAGCCACTAGAGGGCTCTGCTTCATCTGAAGGATGTCATAGTAATGCATCTACTACAGTATGAGAAAAAAAATGAAGTCATAAATTATGACTTGGGGCGGCACACTTTTTTATGGTATGGGAAAAATAGAGCTCATAAATATTTTCAAAATCACTTTATAAGAAATGCCTTGTTAACAGTATGGGAAAAAATTAAAGCTAAAATATACCTAAAAATTCCAGGGTGGTTATCAACGATGGAGGCATTTGTACACCCGAACTTGGTAGATTTTGAAAAAATATGGACATATAGAGATATTCTAAATATTGATGGGAATTTAAAATCTAAGCAAGAACTGGAAAATCAGGGGATCAACCTGTCATGGTGGGCACACTTACAGATATGAAAAAGATGTGAAAATGTACGGATTTTATAAAGACCAAACTGTGTTCGATAAGATTTTGTTAACCTCAGATGAGAAATTAATTAAGAAAATATATAATTTTTTGTTAATCTTGGAAATGGAAAGCGAACAAGTTAACAAGTTAAAAACGAAAGGACTTTTACGAATTCCAGAGGGTTTTAGCAGAGAGATTTATTGCGCAGGTTCAGAAGCAATAGAGACAAGCAATTCTGAACCCTGAGGGCGGGTTCAAACTTCAGTTTTATACTTTCCTTTTCTCAGGAACAAAGGACTACACATTGTAATACACATTGTAATACATTAGGTTCATTTCTCACGGGTATACAATGGAGGGTTTGCTACATACATTGTATCCATGTGCAATGCGCATTAGGTTAGTCACATATTACTGACACAGAATTTTCCTAGTGATTATGCATTATTCCTGACACATCATTATTCTAATAATTATGCAGACAAATAATTATTTTAGTAATTGTTCATTATTCCACCTTAATAATATAGAACTAGAAAAGTGGCAAATGCTATGGGAAAGAAACTATAAACTGTCAACCTCATCTAAAGAAAACTTGTATAAAATGTTTTATAGATGGCACTTGCCACCAGCAAGACTAGCAAAAATGTTCAAAAATATGTCAGATAGATGCTGGAAATGTAAACACAATGTAGGCACGTACATAAGATGGCGGTGCCTGGATCGGCTGCGGCTGCATTGGCTCTCGAAGGTGAAAAGTTATGGGAGGGATATTAAGGGATATAGGCCACATGATCAGGAAGGTTTTAATGTGTTTGAGCAATGTGGTAGAACTAAGATAACAGACTGACAATCTTTGCTGGCATGGCGAGTTTCTAGCTGTTTCGGAACTGTTGGTGAGACCGCTAAAAGTCGGTGCTGTTTGAAAGTGTTCTGCCGGCAGCAAGATCTGACGGATTCTATTGCAAATAAGGGCTGTTTCCAAAGGAGGCAGAGGAGGAGAGGTCCCGGGGCTTATGGAGTGAAGGAACTGGATGAGGCTGTCGGCAGGCCCAGAGGATGGGAGAGAGGCTTTTGGAGGAGTTGGTGGCAGCGGCAGCGTTCTCCAGGGGCGAAAAGGAGTGAGGCCTCTTTAAGGAAAAGGTGGAAGAGACAAGATCAGAAAAAGGAAAGGCGAGGTTGTCGTGCAGGAATACAAGCTAATTTGAGGGATAATCCACATGGAGCTCCATTTCCATCTATCCTGTTTGCCATCGTTCGCTCCCTAGAGACTAAAATGGAAGATCTGTAACTTGAGCTGGCCATGAACATGTATATCGGAGGTGGTGACCCTTTGAGAGCTGTACGCAACGAAATTTCATTTTGATGTATGCCAATTGGTATACTTTCAAAGTGACAATAAAGTTGTTGTTGTTGTTGTTGTTGTTATTATTATTATTATTATTATTATTATTATTATTACCACATCTGGTGGACATGTGGCAAAGCTAAGGCTTACTGGAGAAAGATACATACGTGGTTAGAAAAAATATTAGGTGAACATGTTGTTTTTAAACCTGAACTTTTTTTTACTAGGTATAATGCCTGAAAAGATTAATAAGCAGAGTTTATATTTAATTCTACACATCACTACAGCAGCGAGAATAATCTTCACACAATACTGGAAGAATAAATTATTAGATTTAATGAACTAAGCCTCAAAGCCCTTTTCTGCTCTTATTATTATGGCAAAAAATGGCTACTCCTTTGAAAGTTATTGTACTTTAGATGTGACAATTTCACATCAATTTCAATTATCTGCAGGGCCTGCACAAGCCTTTGATGTCAAGGCTGAGGAGGCATTTGATGATCTGAGAAGATTTCATATAATGCCATCAACTATTAGTTTTGGGAAGCAAGCCAATTTTTCCCCATTACCTCCCCATTTCCAAATAAGCAAGGGAATGAAGGAATGAATGAACACAAGACACACAAACAAAAAGAGACAAAGACAGAAAGACAGAGATACAGACAATAGACACAGAGAGAATAGTTTTGGAATTTTCAAACTGTAAGATTTTGAAGAAAGGTTTGTCTCCCTCTGTCAAGCAACAGAGAACAACAGCAATAGCATTAAATTTTAGGAGGAAGCAAGACAGATGCTTGAAGATCATTTAAATATATCAGAGTCAAATATATGGATTTAATGGGGAAAACCATTAAAGCTTTCAGAAAAAAAGATCTGTTGTTATCTAAGATTATTCCTTTTTTTATAATGGAAAGACTTTTTAATTATCTATATAAATAAAAATGTAAATGTTCATTTGTTCAAAATCTTAAATCTCTGAAAGTTCTTCACCGATTGCTTTGAAATTTTGACACAACGTTGCATTCGAATACGCGCGTTTCTATATACCTATATTATATAGATGTCACACCTGTGACAGGCAAAACATGCTTTTTTTGAAAAACAGCGCCATCTGTTGGACGTAAAAGCAACACACGCTTTTACCAGACTGAGCCACAGCAACGCGTGGCCGGGGACAGCTAGTTTAAAAATGAATATTACAATATAAGGATATCGTGCACACCCATGCATACACACAATCTATTTATTTATTTGTTACCTTATGTTCTCACATAATTTCATATGTTTATGAAGTCCAACATTCCAGCTCCATCTATGTCCAGTTAGGATAATGCCTTCTTCTTTCTGCTAAAAAGACTGGCACTCAGAACCATACTGCCCTATTTAACTATCCAGTTGACAATGTTCATCCCATTTACTACATACAGTATTCCCTTCTCTGCCAAAAGCCACGATGAGGGACTACTTTTTCTGGGAGCATTCAAGCATTGTAACATTGCTAGCAAACTAATTAGACAATGACCCCTATTGTAATATTTGAACAAAGGAAAGGATTGCTGTTCTTATTCAATAAACTAGTTACCTAGAAACTATCAATATCCTGATACACATATGAAAATATATGCATGTCTATTACACCATGAAGCGTCAAGTATGCACTGAGATACATATTCCACTAAAGGGATGGTCAAATATATGCATGCTCATACTTGCATGCACACAAGATTTTACCATACCTGGCCCTTATCAATAGCACATCAATTCTTTGAAATTAGAATTATTCAGCCCACTTTCCTTAACCATTCTAAGTAGGCCAATAGCTGGATACGAGCAGTTTAATAATAATTTTAAGACAATAAATAGAAGTCTAAAAACTAAACCAGTACTTAAAAATATTTCATACTGCAGAAACCAGTAAAACAATGTATCAATGGTAATCATTTTAAACAGCATACAGCTGTTTAGACACTAAGATTTTTCTGATTTTTGTTTTTCACTGTACTTCTCTATTGCATGAATGGTCATTAAATAACTGGGAGATGTTCCACAGAGAAAAAGAAAAGAAAACTCTATTCAAAATTAAATATCATTTCCATTTTCCCATGATGTTGTCTTCTATATCTCAAAACTGGATTGCAAAGAGTTTGCTAATACTGACATTTAGTCAATTGATCAGCTAAGTGATAGAGGAGGCAGCAACTACAATGTATTTACTTGGTTGACAATCATACCTTAAATCAAGCAGGTTGAATCTTGCAGTCTCCTGTCTTTGGAGGGGGGGAAGGCTCTGAAAAATCCAACAGGTGTGCACCTGGGCTTCTGTGTCAGTTGTGATATTCTTCAACATCTTTTCCTAACTCTGGGCTTTTAATTATTAGTGATGAATAGATATTTCTTCTGGCATAAATCAACCCTGTGCACCTGGGCCAAAAATTCCTGCATTGAAGCTATAATATGTTGGCCAGGAAGGCAGAAATTAACAGCCTGAGCTGACAAATAATAATAAGGGGGGAAATGGCCTGGTTTGCTTTAGTGCCTTTAGAGCAGCACGAAGCCATCAAGTAGAAGCCCCATCTACAACATTTAGATAAAGTACAGGCCGTCCTCGATTTACAATCACAACTGAGCCCAACTTTTTTGTTGCTAAGTGAAACATTTGTTAAGTAAATTTTGCCCCATTTTACCAGCTTTCTTGCCACAGTTGTTAAATGAATCACTGCAGTTGTTAAATTACTATCATGGTTGTTACGTGAATCTGGCTTCCCCTTTGACTTTGCTTGTCAGAAGTCGCAAAAGGGGACCACAGGACCCTGGGACACTGCAAGAGTCATAAATATGAGTCAGTTGCCTAGTGTCAGAATTTTGATCACATGAACATGGGGATGCTCCAATGGTTGTAAGCATGAAAAATGGTCATGTCACATTGTTCAGAGCCGTTGTAACTTTGAACGGTCACTAAATGAACTGTTGTAAGTCAAGGATTACTCTGTGTGTTTATCAGTCAATCACAGGGGTTCCCAGCTTGGGCTGCCAATTTGAGCTCAAGCATGAATCCGCTGCAAGGTTCTTAACCCACAGGCTGTGAATCTGACTTTATAGATAAGATAGGAAATGGGCATAAAGTACACATTTAGAAAACAAGTGTTGAAGAATGCAAAAATGATAAATAAGAGTTAAAGGCTCTTTAAATCTTTAAAAAGAGGTCTTGATATATCACAATGAATAGATTTGCAAATTAGTTTGATATTTGCACCCTATTTGAATTCTTTCCGGTTTAGATTGTCAGTAACGTCTGATTTAAAATGTACTAGCATTTCATACATTCTGTACAAAATTGCACATGTATATCTTTTTTTATATTCATGCTGTAGAAAAGCAGTATTCTGAAATCAAAGCAGCTTTGCTAAAAACCAAAGCAGAACATAGTAAAATGGCAATAAACATGATGCGGAATCATGTGGCTCAGATGTGAAGTGAGCTCTAATATGCTCACAGCACTGGCAGATTGTTACTTGTAAAAAATTACACAACCAATGTCAACCACGTCATAGACTGTGAATGAGAAGCTTCTGAATTTAGGCTATTTTTGTTATTTCACTCCACTTGTTTCACTTACATCATAATACCCATTTGGACACCAACAATCTGAATTGTTTTCTCAGGGCAAATTTGGGGAATGAAGGAATTACAAAATAAAACCCTTTCCTTTTTGCTTTCCTCTATTTATTTTCTGTGGCAACGAACTGAAACCAGTAAAAAAGCCTATCAAGAGTTTAGAAAACTGTCTCTATTATAATAAGTAATTTGTCTCCAGCCAGTCTAAACGTTACCAGGTTAAGAAAGGTTGGGTTAAAGGGCTATTACTATCTGATAGTGAAGGGTTCATTTTCTGACCTGACCTCTAATGGATATCTGGACTTGTGTAATCCAAAATTGACCACCCCGCTTGTGCCTCTGTTCCATTCCATCATTGCTTTGTTTAGATGGTGAAGGTAGGAATCAGTAAAAACTGAAATGCTTTGTGCAATACCATCACGTATCTGTCACTTCACTGCAAGAAAACACAGAGGGCATTTAAAGTGGGCTTGTCTTAATGACAGGTTGGGAAAAAAAGAGATAAAAATAGGATTCACAAATGACACACACACATGTATTATCAAAATCTACTGTTGCATTCAGTGAGCACTGAATTGCTTCCAAGCCTCAGTGGAATAGCTTCCGTTTAAATCCAGTGGGGTGAGCAAAATCCCCAGTTCTAAATTAAAAGATGCGGCATCTCTGCCGTTGATTAATTGATGGGGCATAATTTTAGCATTCATGGCCAAACAAGGGCAAAGCTCACTGGCTCTTTTTACAACCAAAACTGTGAGTTATTTTTGGGGGAAAGGTTCATACCATGCTGTGGCCATATTTGCTGCAAGCACACACTGTGGCTTTTCATGAGCATTGAAAAGTTGGGAGCCTTTTTCAAAGAAATCCCTGATGCATTAACGAGCATCAAAATTACACGATCGTCTTTTTGATTGAAAGTTTTTGGTATGGAATTGAAAGTTTTTGGTATGGATTGAAAGTTTTTGGTATGGAAATATTAGAGAAGGTGTCAAGTTATTGAAGTTTATACTTGTCTGGAGTCATCTTTTATATATGTTTATTTCTTTTAATTTTTATATTTATTTGTACTTCTCCTTTTCCCTTTTATTTTTTTACGCTTTTCTTATATTTCTTGTATTAGTCTTCTATCTTTGTATTTGTAAACTCTAATGATAATTATGAAAAAGAATATTATTTGTTAAATCAAATTTATATGAATGCCCATCTCGTGGAAAATGTCATTGTGCAATGTTCCAATAAAATAATAAATATAAGACAATTGTTACATAAAACCATTATAAATTATTATTTTTTTAAAAAAAAAATATTAATCAAATTTGGTATGCATTCAGACTACTTTGTGTAAATGAAGAAATTAATGTAACTTCTTTAAATGTTTTGTCTGCTCTGATAGGTTTGCATTTGCAACTTATTTCTCAGGTCCTTTCATTTTGTTCTTTGTCTCTACAAACACTTTGTCCAGCTGGGTGACTTTAGGCCAGTCACTCTCTCTCAGCCCAACAGACTTCACAGGACTGTTGTTATGGGAAAAATAGGAGGAAGAAGGGGTTTTGGTTATGTTCACCATCTTGAATTATTTGTAAAAATAATAAAAGGTAGGATACAAAATAAACAAAATAATTTATCTCCAAGCTACAGAGATCCATGTATTGATATTTTGCGAATTTAACTGGTTTAAGGTTCAGGAACAACGCCTTTAAATTAATAGAATTCTGCTCTGGAGCTTTAATTCATAAGTCACATGATTTTGTGTCAATTATGCACTCTGGGGCCTGGCTTCTGCTTGTGGAGGAAATGGCAGGGAAGAAAAATGTGATCTCCACTTCCCCATTCGCATATGATCAGTTCCAATAAGGCAGCTGCTTCTTTACAAAGAAATATAGGGGCATAGTCGTTTTTCAGTTGTTGGCCAAAAAGCATCTGGTGAGGGCAAAGGATTGAACGTTGTTCATCTAACTCAGTGGTTCTCAACCTTTTTAATGCCGTGACCCCCAACCGGTCGTAAGTCGAGGACTAAACCGGTCGTATGTCGAGGACTAAACCAGTCGTAAGTCGAGGACTACCCAACTGGTCGTAAGTCGAGGACTTTCCCTGCCCGGCAGCGCCACGCATACGTGGTTCCGCCCCATGCGCCGGCCAAGGCGTAGCTGGCAAGCAGCAGAGACGGAGCAGGCTGACCACCAGCTGGCCCAGCTCAAGGGAGGTAAGGACCCGCCAGAAAAGGGGGAAAAAATGGCGGACAGCCTTGCTTGGCGACCCCCGTGAAATGGTCGATCGACCCCAAATGGGGTCGCGACCCATAGGTTGAGAACCGCTGATCTAACTGCTGTTCTATTAAAAAAAGGATGTGTTGGAGAGTATATACAACTGTTTTGCATCTGGTTTGAAAAAAGGTTTAGTCACATAACTAGGAGACTGACCTCTAAACTTTATATTCAGGTTTTACATTTCCTCTACTTGCAGTTTCAGTTAACTAGAAATTTCTGCCTTTCTTATTTGTACTTGCCATCTTTTAGATGAGATGAGATAACCTTTATTTTTTATTATTTCTAATGAGTCCAAAGATTGATAGGAGATGGCCTGGCCTCTCCTATCAACCTTTGGACTCATTAGAAATTTCTGAATAACAATATTTCTTTCAGGGGGTTGGACTAGAACAGGGCTTTTCAACCGGTGGTACGCGTACCACTGGTGGTACGCGACCAACTGGCTGGTGGTACGCGGCGTTGCCTTCCTCCCCCTCCCCACGGGGTCGCCTTCCTCCCTCCCCCCGCTCTGCTCCTTCCCAGCTCACTTGTTTATGGAAAACATGCTGCTTGGCGGCAGCCTGCATGAACCGTACCAAATGTGCCCTGCAGGAGGGCGTGCGAAGAGCTCAGGCGCAGAGCAAAGCCCCGCCCTCCCCATTGTGCAGCAACCGGATTGACTTCTTCTCGTGCACGCAGGTCAGCGGGATCCGTATCGTACTTCCCCTCTCTCTTCTTACTTCACAACAAGCGTTAGCCTGATAGGAGACAGAGCCGTCCACTCCCTCCGCAGCAAGGGGTTTGAGACCGTTCGCGTCGTGGCCCTGAGTGCCAACATCACAACCGCCCCTCCTTCTTTTCCCCCTTCTCTCTCTCTATTGTGGCCTCACTCTCTTCCATCTTCTTTTCCTTCCCCCCCCCCGCGAGCTTGCAATACCCCTCACGGCCCTCACGTTGCCTCCAGGAGGACTCATCCTGCAGCAGCAGGTGGGAATCAAGGCCCATGTTTGTTTTGCTGACGCGCGCCAGAGGAAGCCAACAGAACACGGGTGTGGAGGGAGAAATGCGCCCGCCTGACTCCCTCTCCCCCACTGTTTCGCAGCATTTAACCCTTTTCCATTTCCACGACGGCTAGCCTGCCCGCCCGCCAGTCAGTTTCCCCTTCCGGGCTGGGAGAAGCACACGCCATTGCCTGTATCGCAGACTTAAAGTCTGAAACAGCCGGGCTCTTGGCTGACTGATCGCCTTTCTCACCCCCTCTTTTCTACAAACCGGGAATCATGGCTTAGTGGGGGCCTGGAGCGGGTCTTGGGGTGCCCGTGCGCCCCTTGGATCAGACAAGCGAGCGTTCGACTTTAGCCTTTGGGGAACAAAAGCCAGTCGGGGCTGATCTCTTCCTGCTAGGAAAGGCTGGAGAAGCCAGGAGAAAGTCAATTATTAGAGGGGGGGGGGAAGTCACTTCTTCATTTAAGGCAGTTTTGGAAAAGTTAACTTTTGCTGGAAACGAAAGCAGTTTTTTTTCCTTTTCTTGGATTGCCTTCTTTACTTGGCCCTCTGTTGCCCGTATCGCAGGCTTAAAGTCTGAAACAGCTGGGCTCTTGGCTGACTGATCGCCTTTCTGTCCCCCCCCCCTCATCTTTTCGGGAGATGCGCCTTTGTAGCAGGCTTCCCCTTCCGTTAGTTATCGGAGGTTTGAAAGGCAAGCTGCTCCCGGAGCGTAAAAGTAGAGGGTCCAAATGGTGAGAGTGACGCAGCTCTCTGACTCTCTGCGTCAGGCTGAAACAGTCTCAAAGGTGGGGACCGGAGATTACTTCACCCGAAGGAAGGGTGACTTGGTGGCGATGTGGGTTTGTCTCCCTTCCTTTGGAGGAGGGAGAAAAGCGTCGCTCTCTTCCTTTGGGTGGGTGCAAATGTAACTTAAGAACGGTAGCAGTGTGGCCAGAAATGGGCATCTCTTGACAGCGCTGGGGAGAGCTATGGGAAGAACGATGTACATGGAGAGGATCGGGGAACCTGGCTCGAATGCTGGGCCCCGGTAAGGGGAAAATGACTGGGAGAAGTAGCCAGTTCGTAACGTACGTGCCTGAAAACGGGAGGTGAACCGGCGACATCCCCGCCCTGCCTGTGCGCTCTCCCCTGCCTCTGTGCGTGCACAGGCAGGGCCGTGATGTGTTGCTGCCTGCCAAAACCAGGCTGGGTCTGGGCGGTGTAGCACAGGACGAAGGAACGAGGAAGGAAAGGACAATGGGAGCTGCAGCGCTGCAGCCTTCCAGTCCCATGAGCGTCTTTCGGCTATGCTCCAGTCCTCGCATTCATCAGCTGTTCGGTGGCTGAGAGACAGAGCCTTTCAGCCTCAGGCCACTCCATCGGCCTTTGACTCCCTGCCTCGGGCTCCCGCCCATCAGCTGTTCGGCGGCTAAGAGTAGGAGCCACTCAGCTGTTGGTTGGGATGCCCACGGAGCCGACATCCACGCTGCCAGGTAGAAGGTGCTGGCCGCTGGTCTCCTTTGTCGCCCCGCACGTCGTCCTCGACCCCTCCCTCTGCCCGTTCATGTTGAGCCCGCAGGGGCTTGACAGGGAGAGATGAAGGGAAGGAGGAAGGGACAAAGAGGGAGGTGAAGGAAAGGAAGGAAAGAAGGAAGGGACAATGGGAGAGGGAGGGAAGGAGGAAGGGACAAAGATGAAGGAAAGGAAGGAAAGAAGGGACAATGGGAGAGAAGGCAGGCACCTGCCCCAGTCGCATCCCCCTCCACCAGAGACCCACGGATTCCCCCCCATAGGCACCCGGCAACCTGAGTGATCAGCTGGCCACACCCCCGGCCATTGATCAAATGACCCTGGGACACTGTGAACGTCAAAAGTATGAATCAGTTGCCAAGCATCTGAATGTAAATCACAAGACCCTGGGGATGCTGCAACAGTCATAAGTGTGAAAAATGGTCATAATTCGCTTGTAACTTCAAACAGTCACTAAGCAAATTGTTGTAAGTCGAGGACTACCTGTACTTTCTCATTTTTTCCTTTTTGGGGGGGGGTCAAGTTTTTGATACCTTGCTGGGCGAGTGGTGGTACTCGGCTATTGCCTTATCCGAAAAGTGGTCCAATGGGTGAAAAGGTTGAAAAGCCCTGGACTAGAAGACCTCTAAGATCCCTTCCAACTCTGTTATTCTGGACTACAACTTCGGAATGATTATTCCGAAACAGCCCCAAGACACAAAAACCTTGCTGCCACCTAGCTGGTCGTCCGGATAGCTGGCAAAGCTGCACTAGGTTCTCCGTTGGGTTTGTCTAGTCTTGCTTATTTCCTATTTCCCTCCCTGTCCGGAAATTTCCCCCAGTTGGAAACTCCCCCCCCCCCCGCCAATCATCTGCCAAGCAAAACGCTCCTAACAAAAACATCGCTCAAACTCTCCGCCATTCATCCTCTCTCTCTGGGCGCCAAATTTCAGCCACGTGCACCGGAGCCCCAGAGGCCAAGCCAGTTCAGCTGCGCGCGCAGATGGACACAGTCTGTCCCGCCGGAGCCAGCATCTCTGTCCTCTTTTTACTACCGTACATCCGCTGGAGATCAATCTGGGTATACAGTATGTCCGAAACCTGGGTCTCTTCAGCCGGGACATGGGAGAGACACTTATTGCTGGGGAAGGCGGCAGTCCACCAAAGGGGCTTCTGGGCTGCCGCCGAAACTTTATAAACCTTCCTACATTTAGTGGGACTTATTGTTGAGGAGGCTCAACGCCCGACCTTCGCAGCCAACTTTTTATCTCTTGGGCACTTGCGCTGACATTTACCTTTGATCGTCTTTTGTCTCCCGGGAAATGGCGATGCAGTTAACGGGAAGAGGACAGGAAGGGTTGGAATAGCGAGTACCGTCGTGTGCGGCGGGGACAGGAGGGTGGGGGATCGCGCTCATTAGCCATTTCTCCTACCCCTCCGAAAGGGAAAAGGGATCAGGAAGGGAGAAATGGAATG
The DNA here is from genome assembly GCF_001527695.2 of Protobothrops mucrosquamatus. Classification (NCBI taxonomy): domain Eukaryota; kingdom Metazoa; phylum Chordata; class Lepidosauria; order Squamata; family Viperidae; genus Protobothrops; species Protobothrops mucrosquamatus. The sequence goes on along the minus strand of NW_015386858.1, from coordinate 209,220 downwards.
AAATTGGGGGGGGGGAGGGGCGGGGTGTGTGTGTGTAGGATTCTGCCAATTTGGCCGTTTGCGCCCACTCAGTTCAGGAAACGCCACTCAACCGCCTTATCCATCGCCGTGAGGTAGTCGAAACTCCGACCACCTTCCCAAGCCATTTTCCCAGCGTTAATTCAGAGTTGATCTGGATCATAAATGCCCTATTGCAACTCCCCCCCCCTTTCATTCACGTTAAAGCGGCGGAGAGGGTGACCGTAGGGGGGGAAAAAAAAAAACGGGGGGAAAAAACGTGGAGATTCCTTGGGCCAAGCTGCGAAGCTATTCGTGAATGGAGGATTTAAACGGGAAATATTTAGCACGCGAGGGAAGAAACGATGTTTGAAGCATTTTGAGAGGGGGAAGAAAAGGGGATGTGACGGACGGGTCTTGGGAAAAGAAGGCAACAGGTGGGGAGGGCAAAAGCGCTCTCCGTCCAGACCTGACTGATGCTGCGCGTGTATTGCGTAGGCAAGCTTTAAGAATCTGGATAAAGGAAAGTAAATCAATCTCCATTCCCGATCCGTAGAAAAATTGGATGCAGGAAAGTGGGAGACTCTGGAGGAAGTCTCCCGAAGTTCTTTGCCTTCTAACAGCCGCTGCTGCGCTCCAGCCAGATTCCCGGGTCGGGCGCTCCGCGCGCTCTTCTGCAAGGCTGCTTCTTGGAGGGCGAGAGATGGACGGGGCTGATGATGGAGATTCATATGAGGTCTGCCAGCCGCCGAAGGATGTGTGTGTGTGTGTGTGTGTGTGATGGTATGAGTGTGTACGTATAGAGCGGGGCTGGAGAGGGAAGAGGGCAACCTGACCCCTCCCTCTCGTCTGGTTGCCACCCGTTTTGGCTGCAGGAGTTGCACTTGAGAAGATCGATCAGGAGGAGGGGTCTCTAACTTGGGGACAAGGCTGAAAGCTCAGGTTACAGCTCAGCTGGGGGGCAGGGGAGGACTGAGACCTGGGCATATACACGGGCTGCTAGAAGGCAGAGGGGAGCATCAGCCGCGGTGCTTCAGCCCAGAGCCCTCGGCATTAGCCGGGTTTCTGCTGGGCCTTTGCTACTTTGGATTCTCTTGCTGTTTATTAAAGACAAGGGAGGATTCAGCTGCATGAAGGCTCGGTAGCCACTGGGGAAACTACCACCACCACCACCATCATCATCTCCTCCTCCTCCTCCTCCTTTCTCATCCACACAAAGGTCCTGCATGTCTAACATTTAGACATGTTCAGCTTTGTGGATTCAAGGACTCTAGTGCTCCTGGCAGCTACTCAAGTAATTTTATTAGCAGTTGTCAATTGTCAGAATGAGGATATACGTAAGTTATACCTTTCTTCCTCTTTTTCTTCTCCAGAAAGCAGATGAAAAGCAAGTGGTGGTGGTGGTGGGGATAATAAATTAGGGGAGGGGAAAAAATCAGGAGAACAAGCAAACTTTAAAAAAAAATCACTTGAGGGTTTGTACAATTAAATTTCCTCCTTTGATTTAGTCTCCCTCCATCTCCTTCTTGCACTTGGTTTCTCTTCTTTCGGCTCCTCAACTTCTTTCCTGCTGCAGAGAGATGCTGTTGCATCCTCATAATTAGTCTGAAATCCCAATCTGTTCTTTGTAATGCTTGGTTACTCAGAAACAAGAGCTGCACTTAGCACAATCTAATTCAAGCGCTTGTACCATTTCTTCTCTGGGCCTTCCAGCAGTGGGGTGAGCTGGGGATAAGATTATTATTAAGCGATTAAATTGTTATATGCCTTCATCTGAAGATCTCCAGAAAAGAAAACAGTATGGTAAAAAAGTCATATTCTCCACTCAGACAGGATAAATGACCCCTCCAACCTCTTGGTGGAATGAAAGAGTTAATTGAATGATTTGTACAGGGGCTCATAGGAGGGATTCAGACAAAAGAGAACATAGCAGGAAGATTGTGGGGGGGGGGAATCACAAAGAAAGATCTTTAGGCATAAAATCCAGTGTCCCTCCCCTAGTTCAGTTAGGGATGTGTGGAGTAAGGTGCAGATGGAGTTCCTGGGGAATTTGATAGCTAATAGGGGTTTTTTTTGTTTTTGGTAGCTGAGGGAGCAGAAGGAAAAATTTCCCCAACTCAAAAGAGGCCACCTGAGGGGTACAAAACATTCCAGAGGCACATCAGTCCATTTGTTCTACTCTCACTCTTCACCCCATACACACATACACACACACACTAGGGGCGTGGGAATCCTTCCTGTATATTAGGGAATTGTGTATAACCATCCCAATTCCCCCCCTTCTTCTCCCCAAAGCTTTTATCAACTTTCCCTTCTAATTATTACAAAATTAGAGACAGGTTCTTCCTTTCCTGCTGTTCACTGAGAGAGCCTTTGTTGTTTGCAGTATTATTCAAAAGTGGAAAAGGGAAACTTGAATAGGTAGAAACCTGTATTTTGGGCAGGTTTTTTTTCTGTTTGAATTCCATCCTTTCCTCCATAGTTCTCCAGATTGTAAATCAGTTGTGGGGATTATATCATGAAAGCGAGGTGAGGTGGAATTTCCTTTTTTGCTCCTGATCCCAGGCCTTGCTTTTTCCCAGTGCAAAATTCCAGAGAAAAGGAGTCAAATTCTTTTTTTTATTATTAATATGCTATAATCTCTGCAGTTGAGAGTCTTCTGAGTTGGTAAGAGAAAGAGCCTTGCCTCAGGGTGGTTCAAAAAAGGGAATTGACATAGGTGCTTAGCCCTACTGATCAAAAAGTATCACTCTTCTATCCTCTGCTTCTAACAACAAAAACAATTAGTTAGGAAAATATGGGAGGGCTACAAGTGAAAAACAGTATAGGAGAGCTGTGCCAGTCTATGGTGGCAAAAAAAAAATAATCAGGAGTCAGGAGTGGCACTTTTTCTATATAACACACTTTATTTAGAGGCACAAGCTTTCAGTGAACCAAGCAAGGCAATTGCATGCCGAAAGTAGCCTGGAAAAACTCTGAATCTTGGGAGATGAGTTGCAATTCCCAATTCCCAATTCCCCTTTTGGGAGATGAGTTGCAATTCCCAATTCCCCTTTTTTTAAGGTGCTCTTTCTCCTATTAATCAGCTGGTCTGCAGAGTGGTAAGTGTAGACTTTCTAAGTTTTGCATCTTTTGTCACATCATTGAAAGGATTAAAGCACTATGGGTTGGAGATTTAGAAACATGCTGGAGAAACAAAGTATTCATCAGAAAATACCATTTAAATTATTATTATTTTTTTTAAAAAAGCATATTTTCATATTGTCCTGAAGGGGAAAGTTTTTAGTTACTTTAATCCTGGTGCTTATTTGGAGAGTCTCATATATATATTTTTTTACACACTGATTTTTTTTTTCAAGTGTTCTCCCAGGTTAGGGAGTAAGCTGAATCCTTGCTCTATGCAGGTTTATTTGCCTTGAGCAGCAATAGCTTCCAGATGCTGAAAGGCTGCCCATGTTTATTTAAAGTAGTCCCTACTGGAGCAATGTGAATTGCACTCTGTGTGCATTTGAGAAAAGGTCCATTCATGAGTGGAGGGTCCCTTGGGCTCCAACTGGCTCTGCTGACGTGCACAATAGCCCCCCTGTCATAGTGCTGCTGCTGTCAGGCCTTTGCTAAGAAGTTAAAGGGGAAGGGAGGGGGGGGAAGAGATGCAAGTGCAAATGAGGCACATTTTTAATGTACTTTTTTTTTCTGATCCTTTCCCTATGAAGCACAATTTCTATTTCACTAAAATAAGAGAGGGCGGGGGGGGGGGGAGAGAATAAAAAGTGGAGTTAATCTGATGTTCCTCTGCCTTCTGGTTTGAACTCTCTGTCACTGATCTGACAACTGATCTGTTGCCTAAAAGAAAGCCCACTGGATTTTTAACTAGGAAAATAGGTTTTATACTCCTCCTTAGAGTTATCAATTAATTCAGGTCACTAGTGATTCTTAGCTGTAGGTTGAAACGGATTGGAACAAATTGGGTGGCCTCTAATATCTTCCCTTCCCCCATTGTAGCCAAGAATTAGTGTTAAGGGTTGCAAAGTGAGTTAGTTATGTGGCCTGACGTAACCGTTCTAAGCCCTAAATCTCTTCCACCAGAAATGCTATCATTTCAGCCACCTGGCTCATCAAACCACCATGGAATGTGAGACTATGCTTGGTCATAAATGATAGTTTGCCAAATGGAAAAGTCTGCTGAGTGAGGACTGAGGGAACTCCAGATCAGCATTCTTGGTAGAGGGAGGGGGGGGGAGGAAACTACTTAGTTGAGCTAAGATTTAAAGATAACTTACATACCTGTGGTCAAGTCTTAGGATTGCCAGGTATTTTTTATGAAGTTGGTATCACTGTACCCAAGAGGTAATATACTGTATAGCAAACAAAATATGTTTGATGTAGCAGGAAGTAATAAAAACAATGCAGGAACAATCTTGGGGGCAAGTAATTGCTATTTTAGCTGTTACCCTGGAAGTAACTAAAACTCTAGCAATATCTTACAGGGATCTATTACTCTAATTACCCTATAACTATCACTGGGTAATACATACTATTGCATACAAGTAGGCATTCTGCAGCAGAAGTAACAAATGCCCTAGCCTTTATCTCACAAATACCTACTATCCTAGTTATTACTTTGCAAGTAATTATTATCCTGGCTGTTACCTTTCAGATAGCTATTACCCAAGCCATTATTTCACAAGTAAGCATTGTCTTGCCTCATGGATGGCTAGAGCATCCCAGCACAACTCACATAACTGATGGTGAGGATAAATGAAAAATGTAATGTGCTAAGTGTCTTGAGCCCACACATCTGGTAGGCAGGAACCCTAAAAGATACTGTATTTATTCAGCACTGCTAAGATCACAGCTGGGGTACTATCTAGAATTCTGGGTGCTACATTTCCAGAAGGGGATTCAAATGACAGAAATGATGATACAGGTATTTGTAAGACATTTCCTAAGAGGATATACCAGTGGTGGGCGAACCTATGGCACGTGTGCCAGAGGCGGCACTCAGAGCCTTCTCTGTTGGCACGTGCGCCACTGCCGCCAGCAGCAGGTCCATCAGGCTGCCACCGCTGCCCGGAGCAGGAGCCCCACCCAGCACAAAGGAGGCAAAGCGGCCGACTAGCAAGCTCGAGTAGAGGTGGTAGAGCAGAGGTCACCAACCATTGTCAATTGGTGGACTGGAAGAAAAGGGAGAGGGAAGCATTTTACATGCATGCGTGCATGCACGGGGCCGCGAACACGTACGTGCTGCAAATGGGATGGGGCTAGTGCCTGCGTGATACTCACTAGCCCTGCCCTGTTCTTGCATGGTGCAGCGCCTTGTATCTGCACCCTGCGGCACGGCGGCGGCTGTTTTTGCGCCTTGCAGCACAGTGGCCCATTTTGCACCCATGGTTTTTGCGTGCCAGAGGCAGCACTCAGAGGTGCCTCCCTGCCCCCGCTTAAGGGCACCACAATGCTGATGTGGCCCTGGCACTTTGCAATAAATAAGTGGGTTTTGAGTTGTGGTTTGGGCACTCGGTCTCTAAAAGGTTCGCCATCACTGGGATATACCAAAGGAACTTGCGATGTCCAGCCTGGAGAAACAAAGACTGAGAAGAGATACGATAGCCATGTTCAGGTACATAAAGGGAAATTAAAGGAAAGTGTTCAAAACTGTTTTCCACAGCTATAGAAATTAGAATATAAAATAATGGCCATAAACTGCTGCTACCTAGATTTATTTTAAATATTTCCTGACAGTAAAACCTATGCATCAGTGGAACAGTCTACCCTGGGGGTTCTGGATTCTCCATCTCTGGTTTTTTTTTTAAAGACTGGAGAGCTACCTACCATGGATGGTTTAAATTGGTTACCCTGCACATCACACTGAAGATTGGACAGATGATCCTCATGATCCTTCCAGGTCTACAATTCTATGATAATCCCTCCACTGGCACTTGATTTTTGGAGTTTACTTAGACTCCCAAGCCAGTATTGTTATCATCATTGTTGTGAGGAACCCTGAGATAAATTTATGAGTTCTATTTATGTGGAGGTGGGGATGGGATTGGGAGCGACTAACCAAAGGCCTTTTTCCTCTATTTGGGAATAGCAAAATTCCTGTTGTTGTAACCTGTGGGAAGTTGATGAGATGTTCTTGAATGGGGCAGGTTGGGAATAATGAAGGGCAATGTTGGATCACTGGGACAAATGCTGCTATTTCTTTCGCTCTTGATTTCTGCTGCATTTGTCTCTTTAACCTGCTTTCTCCTTTCCCTTTCCTTCTGGCACAGAGGAGGAAGGCAGCTGTGTACAGGATGGGCAGAGATATAGTGATAAAGATGTGTGGAAACCCGAACTCTGCCAGATCTGTGTTTGTGACACTGGCACTGTCCTCTGCGACGATATTCTCTGCGAAGAAATGAGAGACTGTCCCAGGCCTGAGATACCCTTCGGAGAATGTTGCCCTATATGTCCAACTGATCAGTCCACCGCCAGTGGTTGTAATTTATTTATTTCTATTTCATATAAATAAATTACCTGAGAGATAATAGCACTAAAAGAAGAAAGATTAATAAGAGCCATGGATGTGACTCTCAGATGTTTTTGCATCCATGAAAGGCAATTGCTGCAAAAGGCTACTTCTCACAATTCCTCAAACTGTTTATGACATAGAAGAGATGAATTAATTGAACCGTGAATGTATGACAGAAGGAGATGGGAAGGACTGTTGATCAACTATTAACTTGTCTAAGGCAGCCAACAAGTCCATTAAAAGTATAGGCGTTTTAGAGCGAGACACATTTCTAGAAATTTCAAAAGTTTCCCCCAGTAAATAGGTTTCTAACAACTCCTGCACCAACTTTTTCTATGCCCAATTGCATTTACTGTTGCTTGCTGGGCACGTAAAACACTGAGGAAGTGGGAAGAAGCTTCATAATGCTAAATATATCTTCCACTATACAATGTTGAACTGTGATTTCTGTGTCAGAATTTATAGGGTGACCTAGACAATGGGAGATTCGTTTTTTACAGTCCTATGAAAATGGAAAAGACTAATCGGGTATTAGTATCAGGCATTATCAGATGGCAAAACCTTTACTATGGGATTTTTGAAGCACAGGGAATCTCATTCCTAATATCTAAATTTAATGATGTGCAGAAATCGCAGCTTGTGGCTACCATTAAAAAAAGCGATGCTGATACTGAATGCATATATAGTTTTATTAAAAACAATATTTTATTAGTGTACCCATGTTCAGTAAAACTAAAGGAGTGTAAGCAGCTAATCTTTTACATCCTATTAATGCCCGTGTGTAATTGGCACATATTTTTCTAAACAGTACCCGTTGCCTTATGCTATAACAGCTTTTCACTTAGCATGCCAATCAAAGTTGTGTAAAAAAAAAAAAAAAGTAAGGGTCAGGTATGAGGAACAGAAGTGCCTTCCAGCTCCCCCTCTTCGATCAGCACTCCTACTGAAGGCTAGCGTTGTTTGGAAGGATGTAAAATCCTGGAGTAATTTTGGAGTTACTGAGCACATCAGCCAAGAGATAGAAATAGATAGCAGTTCTCCTTTTGGAGAAATGTATTTATGATCAGGATCACAGCAGAAAATGTGTATGGTTCAGCCTCAGGAAATCTATGAGGGTACCCTAAAAAAAAGTCAAGATAGTTTTGATTGAATGATCACAGCTGCCTAGTAGACACTACTTTTTGCACTCACACCTGCCTAGTAGACAGCTCTGGCTCCTTCCATGTGTTAAATCTCTCTGGAGCCTTAAAGTCCCTTAAGGAATTTCTGGTTCATCAACTGAGGGAGTGGGGGAAGAGGCCTCAGCAACAAGAGGTCAACCTTTCCCCTTGTGTGAACTTTACAAGAATGACTTAACTTTCATACCTCAAGTTTGGGAGATGATTTATAATGCTTCCCTGCCTCACCTTGTGCTGCCTTGGGGTCCTCTTTTCCAGAGCAATGTCAGGAAAACATCCACCATTTTTCAGTTTCAAAAGTAGTCCCCCCCCCTTAACAGTACATGAGGAATTGTTGTAACTAGAAGTGGCCTTTTTTAACCCTTTCCCCTCTTCTGGCTGTCTGAGGCTCCGCTAATTAAAAGGGAAGCCTCCAGAAGCAAAATAACAGGGAGACTGCCAGGAGACTGTAAAGGGTTGAGACCTGCAAAAGTTAACAGTGGTTTTTCTGTGCATTGTTTTTTTGCAATTAAGCTGATTGTGGCTTTTAACCTCATGCATCTGTTTTTTTGTGTTTTTTAAAAAAGCCTATACTTCTCCCCCAAAGCTATTGTTTGCTTATTTGATTGATCTAACTATGTTTAATGGCAATGAGTTTCACTAATATTTTTTTTTAATTTCATTGGGAAGCTGCTTTTAAACAAGTAGTCCCATTTTGGAAATCCCAACTTCCTCCAATCAGTGGGATTCTCAGTTCTCTCCTTCCATTCTATGCACATTTACCTGGAAGAAAGTTCTAAATGAATACAGTCTTAAAACAGACAACATTGCTTTGATAAAACTGAACTGCTGCAATTTTTGTGGCCAAAATGGAATTAAAGTTAGCTAGCCTGCTTTAGCATGGCTTGCAATGAATTATTCAGAACACTATTATTCTCTCTATGCTTGCTTGTTTTGTTACTTTCCATCAGGCCTTACATTCCCAGTGTAAAAAAAAATCCTCTGCCCCTTGTATTCCTGGGACGTTGTTATCTCCCACAGAGCCGTGATTTAAAACAGGGCAAGCACTAAAATAACAAAGTTCTCCTGTCTGTTTCCTTGGTTTAGTTACAGGTTACCCTATGTTCCTCTCAGTGTTGTCACATGCTTCATGAATGAACAGACTGAGGACATTTGTGTATTCAAATTTTCATATATAGTTCTATTTTCAAAATAATGAATGTTTCTGATGTTTTCTTCTTTTCTCTCTTTCTCTCTCTCTTTCATTCTTAACAGGGCAACCTGGTCCCAAGGTGAGACAACTGAACACTATTAATAACCACCATTGTCTGTTAGCACCCACAAGGTTTGCCAACTATGTTAGAGGTGCAACAGGGACTTGCATCATTGGTTGCTGTTCGATTGGCAGTGTTATTAATTTAAAATATGTCATTCATAACCTTTGTTGATCTGCTTAAAAAAGAAGTGTAGTATTACTTATCACCGGGTCCCCCAAAAGCTAATTTCTGCAGAATGAGATGCTATAAAAAACACTGTTGTGGCTACACATTCTTTTGGGCTTGACTTCAGCCTGAGGGAGAAGACAGCTCTTCAGAACCAAACGATGCAATAGATAGTTATCATGAATTATGACAGAATCTGGCTATGAATATGAATGGCAATCTGACAGCCTCCTATTGAAATTGATAAAATAATTGCTTTGCTCCAGCCAGATGAATATTTTACTGACTTTATTTAAAGTCTGTTCATGTTTTAGTTAAAATTATGCATACCGTAGTTGCAAAATTGGAGGTTAGATACTCTCTAACACTTTGAAACCTACAGTTCCCACAGGCTATCTATTGCTGTAGTGTTATAAAGCTAAAAATGTAGACTCAGAGTTCAAGATGCACTAATTGACTGGCTTGGGATATTTGGTTTGGTTCCAACTCCTCACCCACCCCTAATTTTACACATTTTTGATCTGGCAGGGTCAAAAGGGAGAACCTGGTGATATCAAGAATGTAAGTTTCAAATTTAATGCATCCCTTTCTAATTTTTCTTAAATCCTGATTGTACAAAATATATATTTGACTGAACTGATTTTCTGTATATTTTCTTCTTTTTCTTCTCTCTCTCTTTTGGTTTAGGTTGTAGGACCAAGAGGCCCTCCTGGACCACAGGTAGTGGCGTCTTCTGCTATCTTATTTACATGTATTGAAAAAAGAGTTAATTTTTTTTAAAAGGGTTATTAATGCTCTCGTTGCCTTCTGCAGGGACCTTCAGGTGAACAAGGACCAAGGGGAGAACGTGGAGAACAAGGAGAAAAAGTAAGACCAACTATACCTGTGCGGTGTTTAATGAACTAAACAGGCTGCAAGCCTATTTATACTTAACTCAGAGTAAGTTCTAAGCAAAGTGGAGTTTGCATCCAATTCAGGGTGTCTAGTGCTGTAGTTGTAGAATACCATTCTCTATGTCAAATTAATATTTTTTTGCAGAAGTAACCCGTCAAACCCTCAAGGCAGGTCCATCAACATTAAATCTTAGAGTTCATATTAAAGTCATACTCATCACAAGAAGTGTGGAAGAAGATCACTTAAGTCATGATTGGGTGTAAGATGAGGGATTAATAACCTGACTGAATATACTTCTAGACACCTCCCTTACCTGCAAAATTGTTGAATTTACTGAATCAGCCCAAGGCATTTGGCTGCATTCAGCATCCAAGTTGAACTGACAATTGAATTCTGCTTTCAGTGCTCACAGTGCAATAACATTTTGGTGGCACAGGATAAGCTTTCTTAGGGATTGCAAGGAGCATGGTATTGAGATGTTTCTTGGTCTCCAAAATTTATCACTTGAGATAATTACCTATTACTATTCTGCAATAGAACAAGACCTCCAAATTGTAGACTTGTATGGATAGCACAGTATCTGGACAGTGCCATTTTCCACTTATATCCTTCTTTCATTCCCAATACTTTCTTTTCCCCATAAAATCTATTGGCATATGTGTGTGAGAGAGACATGACTATATAGCCACCAAATGTCTTTTGACAGGTAAGGTGAGGAGCCAAGCTTCTGGAAGTATTTTTCTTTTGTAGCTTTTGCATGTAGCTGGATAATAATACACGGTTTCAATAGCTTTAAGCCAAATAGCATAGGGTAGAATTCAATAGTAGAGTAATGAAATGGGAACATTTATGCTCATAATTTTATTTATCTATGAAACTTAACTGGCTGAATTTGAGCCAGATGCCATCTGTATACTTTACTGTTTTTTTGTAGAGAGTATGAAAGACATTTTTTATCTAAGATTAAACTGTTTCCTAAATCTTATTAAAAATTGGCACAATCCAAATGGCATGGTATCTTATCCTATGCCAATTCAAATTACTAAGCAAAATTATTAATAATATATGCATAGGATTGACACACTAATATTAATTTAGTTATAAACAATAAACAATAATGCAATGGAACTTTTTTTGCATCGTTTTGAGTTATAAAATACTGTATCAATAATTATGAGATAAGCTGCATTAGAAGTAGTGGTTTTTAAAAATGATGTATAAGTGAAATGTTAAGAGTGGACAGTTTGATATTCATGAAGATCCTTCCTTCCTTCCTTCCTTCCTTCCTTCCTTCCTTCCTTCCTTCCTTCCTTCCTTCCTTCCTTCCTTCCTTCCTCCCTTCCTCCCTTCTTCCCTCCCTCCCTCCCTCCCTCCTTCCCATCCATCCATAGGGTGTTCCGGGTCCACGTGGCAGAGATGGTGAACCTGGTACACCTGGCAATCCAGGGCCCTCTGGGCCCCCAGGACCTCCAGGAGCCCCTGGCCTTGGTGGAGTGAGTATTCTTGACTTAGGAAAAGTTTTAATCTCACAGCTTCTACATATGAATGTCACACAAGAAATGTAAATATCTCTTTCACTGTGTTGCCTCTCGAGAATTCCTAATGAAGAAGTCTTCATTCAGAACAACATGTGTAATGTATTGTCTACATTTCAAATTCCCAAAACAGCAAGTAACACTCGTGATTATTTTTTAATCAACTAACAAGGCCTTTGACCCACTCCTGTTACTTTGCTCTGTGAGTCTCTCTGCATGAAAGAATAACGTTCCCTTGTGTTGAAAAGCTCCCTGCACTGCTCGAAGGGGAAAAAAAAGCATCATCATAATCTATAATAATGTGAACAAAATTCCTTGCAGCATAGCTAATTCATCATTACTAAGTTTATTTTTCTGCGGGCTGCCACAAAGAAGCATTGGTTTTATGGAAGAACGCATTCTTAATTTTTGCCGGGTCAACAGAGGGGCACAACGGGGCGGACCATTGTTCTTTGTAAATTCAGAGTGTGCCCCATGACCCAGAATCCTTTGTAATACTAAAGTGTTCGATGGGCTCCCTCAGCAGGCTGGCTGAAGTGGGAAGAATTCCCTTAAAGAAGATAACCCATGCTTTAGAGACCAAATGCCTTTGTCAGTAGTTTGGACCAATATCCCAGCAGTGAATTAGATATGTCCTAATGGATCAATTTCAGTAGGCATAATTGCCTCTATGTTTAGTTGTATTACCAAGGTTCTATAACTTGAGATTCATTGTTTTACTTAACATGACAAACACCATGATTTCAGGAGTAGTTAAAATCTCCTGTATTTACGAGTAACTCTTGAAAGGTTGGCTAGTATTACTTTTACCTCTGTCACTACAGAGTCTCAATTCATGTTCAATAAATGTTGATGTTAAAAACAAATCATGCCAAACTAATCTTATTTCATTCTTCAACAAAGTGACTAAACTAATAGACAAGTGAAATACTGTGGATATAGTATACTTAGACTTCAGTAAGGCATTTGATAAAGTAGATCAAATCTACTCCTTGGTAAGCTAGAAAAAGGTGGAATAGAAACATCACCAGCTCTTGGATATGTAGCTGGCTGGCAAACCGTACTCAACAAGTAGTCCACAACCTACTCCTTGGTAAGCTAGAAAAAGATGGAATTAGACAATATCACCACCAGATGGATCTGTAGCTGGCTGGCAAACCGCACTCAACAAGTAGTCCTCAACGGCACTACATCCACATGGAGAGAAGTAAGCAGTGGGGTACCACAAGGTTCCATCTTAGGCCTAGTACTCTTCAGTATCTTCATCAATGACTTAGATGAGGGAATTGAAGGGGAACTCATCAAATTTGCAGATGATACCAAACTGACAGGAGTAGCCAACACACCAGAAGACAAACTCAGGATCCAAAAAGATCTTGACAAACTTGAACAATGGGCCCTATCCAACAAAATGAGTTTCAGTGTGGAGAAAAGCAAAGTTTTACATTTAGGTAGGAAAAATAAAAGGTACAAGTACAGATTGGGCAAGACCTGGCTTAAAAACAGTAACTGTGAGAGGGACCTTGGAGTCCTAGTGGACGATCACTTAACCATGAACCAGCAGTGTGCAACAGCAGCCAAAAAAGCTAATACAATCCTGGGTTGTATAAACAGAGGCATAGAATCAAGATCATGTGAAGTATTAGTACCGCTTTATAAAACCCTAGTAAGACTACACCTGGAATACTGCAGCCAATTTTGGTAATCATATCACAAAAAAGATGTTGAGAGTTTGGAAAAAATTCAGAGAAGAGCAACTAAGATGATCAAAGGCCTGGAGAGTAAAACATACGAAGAACAGCTGCAGGACTTGGGTTTGGCTAGTCTAAAGAAAAGAAGAAATAGGGGAGACATGATAGCAGTATTCCAGTATTTAAGATAAGATAACCTTTATTGTCATTTTTATACTGTGGGCACAATGGCACACATCAAAAATGAAATTTAGTTGCCCGCTCTCAAAGTGAAACACATACATGCCAGAAAGAAGAGGGGGTCACATTATTCACCAAAGCACCAGAAGGCAGGACAAGAAACAGTGGTTGGACACTGATCAAAGAGAAGCAACCTGGAATTAAGGAGAAACTTCCTGACAGTGAGGATAATTAACCAATGGACTAGCTTTCCCCCAGAAATCGTGGGCACTCCATCACTGGAGATTTTAAAAAGAGGCTAGACAGTCACTTGTCTGAGATGGTATAGATTCTCCTGCTTGAGCAGGGGGCTGGACTAGAAGACCTTCCAGCTCTATTCTATTCTATAATGTTGAACAAACACTTTTGTAGTAGAATAATCAATTACCAAATACAATCCCCCTTTTTTTCCTCGTCCTGAAATTCTTTCAGAAATATCTTCCAATAAAACACCTGCATGAGTTGCAGGGAGAGTAAACATGGAGAAAGAGACCAAGCTTACCCATTTTTTCCCTTCTGTAATATGGAAAAGATTGCCCATCAGATATAAAAAAAAAGGTCTGTGCTTTTAAAAGACCTTCTTATATTTCATATGGTACAAGTGTTCTCCATCTAATCACATCATATTCCACATCTCACTGAAACTATGATCCTTTTGTCTTTGCAGAACTTTGCTGCTCAGATGGCTGGTGGATTTGATGAGAAAGCAGGTGGTGGTGGTGCTCAGATGGGAGTGATGCAAGGCCCTATGGTGAGGATTAGGAAAATTTCTATATTCCTTGAATATTCTACTGATTTTATATCAACTTATGGGTCTTAGCCTAATATCCTCCAAAGAATCTAGACTCGAGTGTTGATTTTAGTGAGACTGAGAAAGTTAAGTCATGATGATGGGCAAGGTAGGTTTGATAGGCTGTAGCAGCCTAATTTGACCTAGAGTTCATAATAGTTTTGCATATGCAAATGCATATGAATTCAAAGAGCACATTTTATGTAAAACAATTCAAAAATATTTTAATGTATATTTTGGTGAGAAATATTGGCTTTCTTGTAAGCAAAAGTGGAACAAACAAAAATAAACTTTCTAAGTGGGAAGTAATCACTACTCTAATAAGGTGATCTACATTGATTTCAAAATTGATGTTCAAAAATGGATTTTCAAAATGAAGACTTTCTGCAGAAAACAGATCATGCACTTCCTACTGGGCTTAGCGGTGTCACTTGAGCCTGTGATTTCATTGGCCAATCATACTGAAAGGTGTGGGAGGTACTTTCTCTTAAATTGATTAGGTGTAATGTTGCCTAAAGATTTATTTTCACTCTGAGGTTCCTAAAGCGTTAAAGATTTCTTATTTTGTGGGGGAAGGGGGGAAGAACTGGGAATTTTAGTCCTGCTCAGCTAAAGAACAGTCTCAAGGGCTGTTTTGGAGTTATATGGATATAGGATTTTGAGGGTCCAAAAATAGACCCAGTCTGCATGGATATTCACCTGAAAGAAATAGGTTCTTGATGAGCCAGGAGTGTTTTTCCACTTCTCATCTTTAAGATCCATGCAAGTAAATATTGTTATGGAGTGATGGTTCTCTACAAAAGTTGGAACTTTAACAAATATTTTAATTTGCCATTCTCTGACAGTGTGAAGCATTGGCTAGGGCAGGGGTAGGCAACCTCGGCTCTTTGATGACTTATGGACTTCAACTTTTAGAATTCCTGAGTCAGCTGTGCTGACAGGAATTCTTGGAGTTGAAGTCCATGAGTCATCAAAGAGCCGAGGTTGCCTACCCCTGGGCTAGGGGATACAGTATATAACAGCCTATTAATATCTGTAGAGTAGTTATACTTTGAGCAACTTGGCATATTAAATGCCTATTTTTCTATTAGAAATTATGCATTTTGGCAAACTTCAAATAGATCAGCAAAATTGGTTGGCTAATACAGTATCAGCAAAGGCTGCGTTGGTCATTTTATATTCCAAATTATTTAATTAATTATTTAATTTTAATTTTCACAATGATATAGTCTATGCAGATCTACAAAGCAGATCGATATATTCATTTCCTTCTTTTAAAAAGACATCAAGAGTACTTTGTGCTTGTTTTATTATTATTTAGTCTTATTATTATCCTTTTATTTTGTCTTAAACAAAACTATATTTTCAGAAAAATTATAAATATATAATTTGCAAGGTTGTGCAATTTTTACTCAATTTGACATTAGTAAAGATTCCAAGCAAGTGTATTAAATTAATTTTATGCTGTCAAAAAGAAATATGTCATATTGTGATATGAGCTTAAAATTTGAGCTTAAAATTTTACAAGGTATTCTGCAGATGGCCTTAATTTGAGGAATTAGGTTATTATTTATGCATATATGATTTCTCGATCTTCTCAAGGTGGTCAGTTTGCTTTACAACACTACTTGTTTTTCTTTTGAAAATCAGAAATGGCAGACAAACGTCTGTGTCATATACTTTATCTAAATTGTATCAGCCATTAAGAAATGGTTGATTAACCTTCATGATGCAACCTAATAAATCAAGAACGGTTATGAATCTCTTGACTGAAAATAATTTAAGATTATACCCCTTTCCATTTATTTCTTTAAATCAAAAGGATCCTACATTTGAAAAACCCCACATTACTGAAGAGAGTTACACTCCTAGTTTAATAACCAGTTAACTAGCACAGGAGCAGGGCAAAATTTAAAGTTGTGAAGTGATCCATCAAAACCACGACAATACCAATTTTCCTGATATCTCAATCCCAGAAAAAAAAAAATGGTTCGTTGTCAGAGTGATATTCTATATTGCTTGGAAAGAATTCCATTGCCATAGGATCAATTGGACCTATTGTTTAAAGGGCAAAGACAGAACGAGTGATCTGAGAATCTCCCCTCAGTTGCTGTGGAAATCTCTTCAGGCCTTCCATTTTCTGCCTTGGGAGCTCTCCACACGTTCAGATAAAAGTGCCCTGCTCATTTTTCTAAAAAGATTTTCTTAGTTTGCATTATGAGATTACTCAAGAACCTTGCTGTAATGTGGAAGTGGTTTTAGAAAATAGCTTTAGGCCTTTGTATTTTTTTTTTGCCAAAGCTTCTTGAGGGCAAGTGCCCAAATCTTTGAAACAGATGATTATAGACAGGGAAGTAATAGAGAGGGTTGTTTCAGGAGCTCCCTCAGTGTTGCCCTTGGATCAAGGGCTGAAGTTATGCCAACAGCTACTGTTCTTCAGGATCCACAAAACTTCCAGCAGGAAATTACTGTTATCCTGCATTTCTTGGCAAGCTGTAAATGAAATTCAGTATAGTCAACATGGACTGTTTCCAAGAGAAGCTCTGTAAGTGTGTGTGTGTGTAAGTGTGTGTGTTTCTTTTTTACCTCAGCATGCCTTCCATAAATAAAAATAGTTCTGCGTGATGCAGAGGGAGAAAGAGAGAATGAAATGAACCAACATTATAGCAACAGCCATGGGTTTAGCCCTGTTCTCGATCAGGCTCAACTGTTCTCTTGTACTTCAATTATAAAACAACAATATTGATATGATTGTTTTTCCTTTTTTGTTGTTGTTATATAGGGACCAATGGGACCGCGAGGACCTCCAGGACCATCGGGATCACCTGTAAGTACAGAATCTGATACTTTTCCTTAGAGGTGATTTTGCATGTCCAGGAAATAATACAGTACAAAAATAGAAGGATTCTTCTTCTATCTTGAGGTGATCATTGATAATGCTTCTGCCACCATTTTTTCAGGGCCCTCAAGGATTTCAAGGCAGCCCTGGGGAACCCGGAGAACCTGGTTCTGGGGTGAGTATCCAGGAAGCAGGGTTGTCAACCAAAGACAAAACGTGCATGACATTTTCAGCACAAAAGACTGATAAAATTGCTATATTTTAATTGCCATGTTTGCCTGCAGAGATTTCCCTTGAACCTTCAGCCAATAGGAAAACTGACTGAAATATCCAGTCTAAGAATCCTTAAAAGGTGTGAGCATCAGGAAAGATAAAAGCACCATGCCTTTTTCTGTGTTACATAAAGCACACTGAGAAATTGGGGATCTTGTTGAGGAGATACAAAAGGTATCCCTGGTTGAATATGATGGATGTGTGGTACAGGTGGTCCTTGACTTAAGATCACAATTGAGTCCAAAATTTCTGTTGCTAAACGAAACAGTTGTCGTTGTAGTTTTGCCCCACTTTACAATCTTTCTTGCCACAGTTGTTAAGTGAATCACTGCAGTTGTTAGGTTAGTAACACGATTGTTAAATGAATCTGGCTTCCCCATTGACTTTGCTTGTGAGACATTCACTAGAAGTGATCACATGAACCCGGGACACTGCAAACATAAATATGAATCAGTTGCCATTTTGATCACATGACCTTGGGGATGCTGCAACAGTCAAAGTGTGAAAAACAGTTATTAAGTCACTTTTTTCAGTGCCATTTTGAACGGTCACTAAATGAATTATTGTAAGTCAAGGACTACCTGTACACATAAATCCCTTTTTCATCTCTTGTAACACTCTTGGATTCATCAAGTGAAGGAAAGTTAAGAAGTCTGCCCTTTTTAAACACAGCTCAGCAAAACCCTTTATTACCTTAATGGTAATACAAGGAGCAATGTACACTTTCAGGAAGAAATTTTCTGTGTTTAACAATTTTTTTCTTCTGTGTACACTTCTTCTCAGTCCTTTCCCTCAGAGCAATCTTCTCCAGTTGCACTAATTTTAATCCTGGGGTCAAAAGAGAGAAATGGGAACACTAATGGAGCATAGGGTGGATGTGTCTTGGAGAGATAATTGGGGATAACCATTCCCACTCTCTAGTTTGTTACTTTGCTCACTTTAGCACTATGAAACCAACAATTCCATTATAGAAGGTTTGGGGATGTGGATATGCTATTAAAACAGCAGAGGCTTATTACAGATTTACAGGACCTTAGCCCAATCATCCAGATATTATGAGCCTTGAGACTTTTTAATCACATTTTTTCCATTGATCTATTTGAATATTATAACCATCATTCTTAGCCTATTGTATATTCCTTAACTTGCTCTTCCTCTATTTTCAGATCTGAACAAAAGTTTATACATTTTAGCAACTGCATGTTCATCATTAGTGCAGAATTCATTTTCAGATTTATCACATTCTGTTCCTGGTGACTTTATATTAAATCTTTCTCTTAATTGTGCATATAGGAACCATTGAAACTGAAACCCTCTTACCCTCTTTTTATATTTTGTTGGTTTTGCCCACCTTTCTATAATATGTTTCTTGAGATGAGGCCAACAACAGTATTTTGGGTATAATCTAAGTTTGTACCTGTTCTATATTCATAGTATGGCATTCCCAATATAATTTTTTAACTTCTACGTGTACTTTAACTTTGTCATACCATAACTAACCATGCCACCCAAGCTTCAGACAATAATCTGCCACATTTAAAAATCTTTTATTTCTTAACAAAAGCCATTCCTGCATCCAAAACAAACAACAGGCAGCAAAATACAGTTTAAATCAGGTCCCAGTCTTTCTCTTTCCTTGGTGAATGTCTTATTTAACCCTTGTTTTTCCCCCTACCATATAAATCTGGATATGTCTTTTTGTCACTGTTTAAATGATGCATCAATTCTCAAAACAGATATTGTCTGAAACAAGAACAACATTCTAGTAACACATTCATTTTTACCACAAAAATTCTTCCCAACAATGACAATTGTCATTTCCCTCATCTTGATAAATCTTTCTTAACCTCATTCCATGCTTTAATAGAGTTATTTTGAAATAACATACAAATCATATTAGTTATAGTGATACCCAAATATTTTACTTTTCTCAATCCAAAAACCTGTTTCACAGACAATTATTTTTGGATTTCATATTCTCTGTCAACATCTTTATTTTTTCTTTATTAATTTTTAATCCAACCAATGTACCAAATTCTCTTAATTTTCCCATTAATACATATGTCCTTCTAAAGGGTTCTCCAAAATTAAAAACAAATCATTGGTAAATGCCTTTAGTTTATAAACTATATAATCTTTTTTTAACTTTCACTCCAGCAACACTCTCATCTTGTCTTATATCTGTATTCAAATTGGGCATCTCTGCCTTTTTGTATTTCACCAGGCTTGGTCAATTTCTCATTCACAATTATTTGTGGCTTTGTGAAGTATACAGCTATTTCACCTGTGAAATAAAGTTCTCTCTAAAATTCATAGCTTCCAAAATTTTAAACCAGAAAATTCCAGTTGAAATTATAAAAGGTTTTCTCTGCATCACAAAATATTAAGGCTGTTTGTTTTTCATTGTGTTGCTCCAAGTACTCTTAATACATTAAGAACATTTTTAATGTTATCTTCTAATTGCCACACTGATCTTCATGGATAATGTAGAACATTTTCAGTCTTTCAGCTAAAATTATGAATATCTCATAATCGTTATTCAGTAATGATATTGGCCTATAGTTTTTTTGGCAAAGCCAAATCCTATCCTTCTTTAGGAATCACTGTTATGGTATATATGTCCTTGTCCAACTATCCGGTTTCTTTCTAGTATCTAAAATGGCATCATTTTTTGCAAAGGCAATAAAAGCTCATCCTCAAAATAATTATAACAAGCCTATGACCCATCTGGTCCACAGGTTATATCTTTATTTGTCTTCTTTATAGCATCACAGATTTCCCTTATTGTTGTTGGTCCCTTCACCATTTGTCTTCGGGCATTTGTTGACTTGGTAGATTTTGCTTCTTAAAATATACATCTGTCCTTGCAAATGAAATTTTTTGTCTCTTAGATAGCATTGTATAATACTGTACTATGAAATTTTCTTTCAATACTTACACTATTGATCACCATAATTTTCTCATTCTGTGATTTTAATTTTTTTTTTTCCTTTTCCTTTCTCAGGAATTTTGCTGAGTCAAAATTCCTTTGTGTAACCAACATTCCATTTTATTTCCCCTCTCTCACACAATTAACATAGAAAGATGACACTGTAGGAGTTTAATTTGCTGTGGGATATTTTTCTCTTTCTAGAGATCTCATTAGTTTATTCTCTTTTATCTTTATATTTAGAATTATTGTATAATTTCTTGTCTTTTTTTGTTCAGTTTATTACTCTGTCATATAAATTATCCTTCCGTGAATGCTTTGCAGTTTTTGATTCTCTTGAACTTGAAGTTTTATTTCATATACTTTATTATATTTTTATGCCTGGATATTATTTACTGTGGCATATTTTAAACAATTATACTTTTTTTTACTGCCCCAGTAATTAAAATAGGCATCTACTGCTTTATCAACTAAACTATTGCACTATGGGCAGGAGGAGAGGGTCATGACAGTATGATATACAGGTTATCATAAAGGTTTGGGCATTTCCACACAAATATATTTGCATCCCTTCTAGATTAGCTTGACTTCTAGGCAATCCCATGTCTTTGGCAGGTGAGCCAATTCATGGCTAGTTTCAACTACTATACAAAAGGAACCACTCAAAGGCCAGTTTCCAGATGGAAATGCTTGGTATAAAGGACAGGCCATTCCCACGTTGGAGTGAACTCTTGCCACTACTGTACCTTCACTGAGCTCTTGACTTCCAGCTAGCACAGAATATCCTGAGAAGAGAATGTTGGCTTAACAATTTCATTGATCTCACAGCTTGCCCAAAATGAATAGGGGTGAAAGTGACAACACTTGATCTTTTCTCTTAGGCAGCATTCCAACTGCCTGCAAAGGCCTTCAGTCTGATAGGTTCTTCTTTCCTTCCTTTAAAGAGGGGATGAGTGGATTTTGATTTTTTTGTCATTGTTGTTGTTAAACCTGTAGCTGTTTGGGGAGGAGCAACTATTTTCTTTCCATATTGTCAACATTTCTAAGTTGGCAGAATTCAAAGACAATTTTCAAGTCATGTACAGATCACTTTGAGGGATCAGGGATGGGAAGTAGCAGCAACGTGGAAATGTCTTTTAGTCATTACCTTATCTCATCTGGCTTTTTAAAAATCAGTTTCCTAGTTTGTGATTATGTGTGTTCTGTTTAAAGAATGCCTGAACAAATCCAACAGGTGACAATTCTTGAGACCTACGGTTTGCTGCCGATGGTCACATATATTCAAAGAAATAGCAGAAAGTTTATGTATAAAGATCAGTGGTCTTATATATTCCTTATATTATGAACACAAAGTGAATTTCCTGCATGGATTGATCTGGGCTCAGATTACTGGTAGGACAGAAATTGTTGATCCAGATGGAAGTGGTTAAGGTGTCTTTTTTCTTTGGATCAAGGTGAGGAAGATATCAATAGAGAAGAAACTAGGAATAGAACATGAGGACTTGTGGTTTGAGTCTGGTATGAATACATTGGCACACTGTGAAACTACTTGATATTGTCACTGTCAGTTGCCTCTGTGAATAAGATTTTGAAGGTTCATGTGGGATGTTGATGGACATCTATATTAATAGCCACTGAGATGGAATTGTTTGGGAAATTACAAATGAGTTCTCATTTCTTCGGAAAATATACAATCCTGCAAATATACGAGGGCAATATTATAGTTTTGTTTTGCATATGAAAATAATTTCAGGGTAGGATAATACTCTTAATAATGGATCTGCTGCTGGAAATGGAAGTCTCGCGTAGCATTTTTGCTGCAAACTCACTTAATCAGAAAGAGCTCTGGGACTTCAGAAAAAGCTTCAGAGGCCCATAACTTTGCCTTATTGATTTTAGAAACATGGTTTCAGCTTTTATTGGTTTGCTTCAGATATCTTTTTGAGGAAGATATCTGATTTGCTGGTTCTTAATTGTTAATCTTTGTACTATTATTTCATTGCCCAAAAATTAGAGGTGCTTTACTGTATGTGTGAACAATCTCCAATGGGTTTTTATTGAAGGCTGCTGTGAGATATGTTTGGGCTTGTATAAATTTCATATATACTGTACATCATTTATATTTTATACTATACCTGTTTATACTAGTTATCTTAGTATGTGATTAAATTTGCTTATTAACACCCCCTAGTAATAAATTGAAAGAAATATCAATTTAAAGCAGAACTAAGAAAGATTATGAAATGCATGCAAGCTGTAATCCAATTCCTAAAATGATCCTTATTTATTATTATGGTTGATTGCAAAATTAGCCAGATGTTTAGACTGGATTTAACTTTTTTATCTATCTCTTGAGTCCTACCCAAGGACCTGGGATAGCCAGATGTTGTTTGAGGGTGTTAGTGGTGTAACTGAAGTACTGTACCATTTATTAGTGGCATTCAGGAATACAACTGACCAATTATTGGTGCACCTTTACAACATCACATCTTTACATCTACCATGCATTAATTTAAAATGTTGCTTTGTCTTCCCTAAATGTGATGACTCCTCTTTTTAAAGTAATTAAAATTTGTGGTCATTATTATTACTGAACTACACATTGTTTACAAATTAATATTTATCTGTCTTTATCTATCATGAATCTCCCACTGTTTGCTCTCAATGAATAACCCCAGATCCTGTATTACAGCAAATAATGTTTTTCTTTTTCCACACAAACACTCCTCTATGGTATCCCTCTTACTAAGCAGTTGTACTGTGATAAACTAAACTGCCGGAGAACATAGGCGATTCCTTGTTAGTGCACATGGTAGACATATTTTCACTTGATATTGGAAAAGATGTTTTCCAGGAAATCAGTGCTTAAATCCCTGAGTCAGGACTTTGGAAGTCCTCAGTTGAGGCAGAATTTGAACCCACCTTATGTTGAGTTTAATATTCAAGGAATTTGAATGTCTCATTTGTTGCTCAATGCCATACCATAATCTAGAGGGTGTCATTACAACCCCTTATTTTATATTTCATTCTTCTCAGTTATATGTTTCCTTTATCTTCTAGGGTGCAATGGGTCCCCGTGGGCCATCTGGACCGCCCGGAAAACCAGGAGATGATGTGAGTATTATTTTCCTAACATCCCAATAATAGAGTCGACATAGGTGAATCAGCTTAGGTGAAGGAGTTTGCTAGAAATGTTATGTTAAAATGTTTACTTAAAGATTATATCTTGATGTTTATGTTAATTACCTTACACCAATAAGTCATTTGTTCTCAGAAGGGAGATGTGAATTCTAATATAACTATGCTGAAGAGGAAGGTGTTTGTAGAGTTGACAGAACCCAAGATTTACAGAGGTATACCATTTAAAAGAAAAAAATGAATTGTTGCATCACAACCCACTGAGAACTGAAATGCAGAATAACAGAGTCATTTTTTCCCCTGTGGACACAACGGCACACATTAAAAATGAAATTTAGTTGCTTGCTCTCAAAGTGTACACATACATAACACACATTTAAAACACACTATATACTACATATGTATAAACCTACACCCTTACATATAAGTAACATATAAATATTAATCACTGTCCATCTTGAATACATAAGTGAAGAAGGAAGCTTTAGAGTTCACAAGGTTAATACTGTATGGAACAAAGCTGTGACTGAATCTTGGGGACCTTGGAGGTCTTCTGGTCCAAACCCCTGCCCAGACAGGAGACCCTATACTATTCCAGACAAATGGCTGACAATCTCTTCTTAAAAACCTCCAGTGTTGGAGCACCTACAACGTCTGGAAGCAACCCGTTCCACTGATTAATTGTTCTCACTGTCAGGAAATGTCTCCTTCTTTCTAGACAGGATCTCTTTTTATCCGTTACCTTTTGTCCTGCCTTCAGGTGCTTTAGAGAATAGGTTGACCCCTTCTTCTCTGTGATAGCCTTTCAGATATTGGAAGACTGCTACTATGCCACCTCCAGTCCTTCTCTTTGTTAGACTAAACATATCCAGTTCCCATAGCCATTCATTAACTGAGCATGCTTAGTGGCTGATCAGTTGTTGAGAAGAAAAACAAGCAGAAAGCCCCTCCCCCCAGCCAGGAATACCCCACATAGCACTATTTTGTTCCAGATTCTGTTTGCCAGTTATATGTACAGTAGATAAGATAAGATGACCCTTATTGTCATTATTTTTTTTACTGTGGGCACATTGGCACACATTAAACATGAAATTTAGTTGCTTGCTCTCAAAAGTATACATATACATAACACACATTTAAACATGCTATATACAACATATGTATAAACCTTCACCCTTACATATAAATAACATATAAATATTAATCACTGACCATCTTGAATACATTACGGAAAAAGGAAGCTTTAGAGTTCACAAGGTTAACACTGTATGGAACAAAACTACCACTGAATCTGTCTGCTTTGGATACCACACAGCCTCCTCCCAGAAGGTAACAAGAAAACAGGTCATGAAGAGGATGTGTAATGTCCCAGTACATACACAGGTACACCCATACTATGGAATTGACATTTAGAATGTCCCAGTCACCTAACCCTAAGATAGACAATTCCATGGCATTAGCTGCTTCTGAACATACATTTTTAGGAATGAACTATTAAGCATATACAAAATGAAAATTTCCAGCCAAAACATTGTACTGATGATGGTCTAAGTTTAGATCTGTTTCATTTAAAAATGGTACCTTTTCTAATTTTGGGGCTCATGAGAAGAAGAAAGAAAATCCAAAGCTGATCTGATTCTTCTGTATTTCTCTTTGTATAAGAAAAAACACATCCCGTACTTTAAAAAATAAAGATGTCCTTTTGTGTTTGCAGAGTTTTGATGATAGAATGCTGGACTTTATCATAGGTCAGGCCCAACCCAGCAGAGTCTTGATGATGTCTTATCCTCTTATTTGATGATATATTTTGTGTAAATGGGATCCTTCCTAAATAAAATTGCATCCACTTTGTGTTTTTTCAGGGTGAAGCAGGCAAACCTGGCAAATCAGGAGAGCGTGGATTACCTGGACCTCAGGTATGGCTGTGTCCTCCTTATAGCAATAGCACTTAGACTTGTATACCGCTTCATAGTGCTTTACAGCCCTCTCTAAGTGGTTTACAGTGTCAGCATATTGCCCCAAAACAATCTGGGTCCTCATTTTACAGACCTTGGAAGGATGGAAGGCTGAGTCAACCTTGAGCCAAAGTGGATCGAACTGCCAAACTGCTGGCAGCTGGCAATCAGCAGTACTGCATTCTAACCACTGCGCCACCACTGCTCCGTATCAGTACAGATAGCTAGATTCAGAAACTACAATCATCCAATTTTATCTTACAGGTTATAAGAGGCACAGTATAAAATTATAGTGTTTGGGGCCAAAGTGTCTTTCTTTTCTCTTCCTGGTGACAGGCTGAAACATGCAACCTTCATAATGCTAAGTGGGCAGGAATGATATCCTGCTTTTTGGGTACCTTTACTGCTGAATTGTAATTCTGTAAAGGGAAAAGACTGGTGTTAAATCAGGATACTGAAAGGAGAAAGTAAATAACAAGGAGCAAGCAAAATATTCTTCTCTTCCCTTTAATGAAGAAGATAATCAGATTGAGAAGGAAATGAGCGGTTATAAAGGCTATTTCTTGACAGGCTTTGTTTTGTTTTCTTCTATTACAACAAACATCTGTGGGTCCAACTGATCTACATTCTATGTAATACGACTAGCAAATTAAAAACCTAGTTTTTTTCTTTAGCTTTTGCAGATATTGTAGTTTTTATCTGTTATGAAGTTACCAGCATTGTAGGAATTGTTGCATTTATGTTTTAGAAAACGTGTGTCTGTTTTTTTAACCGATTAATTTCTCATTTAAATTTAGGGTGCTCGAGGTTTCCCTGGGACCCCAGGCCTTCCTGGTGTCAAAGGCCACAGAGTAAGTTTGTATTTTGTAGATGAGATTTTTAAATTTTAATTTAATTCAGAATTGATCCCTATGCTTCTCTCTCTCTCTGTCTTTCTCTCTCTCTCCTAGGGATATCCTGGTTTAGATGGCTCTAAAGGAGAAGCTGGTGCGCCAGGTGCTAAGGTACGACCTGAAACTCCTATCTAAGATGTAATTGGTGAAAAGCCTGCTATTTTTAGCACATTGTTACGTTTACATTTATTTTATTCATCTCCCACACACTCTGAAATATTAAATTATAATTACCAATTCCTACTTTTTAAAGGGAAGCTTCAATAATGTTGAATCCAATGGTCGCAGGCCGGAGAAGTAAAATTAACCATTCCTAGATTGAAATTCATTTGATATAAAAACAATCTCAGCTGCCATTTTGCTAGTCTAGATATGTTTTTTTTCAAGGAAGTTACATGAAAGGGAACAGATACAGTTATTGTAGTTGATAGAAGGGAGAAACACTCCCTGTTAAAATGGTGCTGATTTCTACTGATACTACATTCAGATATTAAACAATGAGATTGTACTTTTGAAGACTGCTAATCAACCCCTACTTGTATAAAAACATTTTTTTAAAAAATGCAAAAGAAACAGCAAAAAACTGTTATTTGAAAACAGTTGTTAAATCATGATTATATTAATTAGGATCATATTAATACAGTGCATACTCATGTGTATTATTTTATGTTCACCAATTGCTGTTCCTTTTGCTAACTTCTGTGATGCCAATTGCTACCCATTGCATTATGATATCTCTAGCCATCCTATTTTTCTTAAAAATAATTGGTATTGTATATTAAGACACCTGCATTAAGAAGGAATATGCAGGAGGATTCCCAGGACACCCAGGTCCTTCTTTATACTGTGATAGACAGACAATCAATCAATCAATCAATCAACCAACCAACCAACCAGAATAGAACTGGAAAGGATCTTGGAGGTCTTCTAGTCCAACCCTCTGCTCAAGCAGGAGACCCTATACCATTTCAGACAAGTGATTGTCCAGTCTCTTCTTAAAGACCTCCAGTGATGAAGCACCCACAGCTTCTGGAGGCAAGCTGTTCCACTGGTTAATACTTTTAACAGTTGATACTTTTGAACAATTGAATAGTTGACAGTTGATACTCCTTTCACCACTTATCCAAAATAACTCTCAGGCTCCAAAAACCAAGAAAAACATGCTGAGTTTCTTCTAAGCAGTTTCCTTTATTGTTCCTCACCTACATAAATCTCACCAAATTAAAGGAAACTATTTGCATCATTAAAAGCATCCTCTGAGAATTTAAAGGGAGGAGCTGTCTTGACCCTCTTCCTCCAATCAAACTGTGTTGTCTCTTTGCTCTTCTGAAATGTAGAATCTCCCTTCAGGGAATCCAGACCACATTCCCACCTCAGTAACTTCCAGGTCTAGAAAACTGGAGTTCATTTGCAGTGAGAGAATTGACCTCAGGTAGCCCTTGTTTGGCAGTTGCTTCGTTTAGATATCATTCACAGTTCTGACTGTGATGAAAAAGTAACTTTGAAGCCAAGATTCATATTTATGACCTTCACAAGTCTGTAAAGCAAAGGAAAGCTGAAATAAGATAAGCACAATCGTGGTTTCACTTAGCAACTGCTTTGCTTAATGACTGATGCTGGCCCCAATTATGATCACTAAAGAGAACTATCTGTACTGCCTGAAGAGTGATTAAGTATCGTAAAAACATGGCTAACTTGATACCAAGCTTTTGATAGGAGCTGGACTAACCTCTTACAGAATCCAGTAGCTCTAGGGCATCCTTGATCTTGCATCTAATGATGATGTGTTGAAATGCCCAGCCTTCCTTTAGCTATTCATGTGTTTTCCATGCTTGTGAATTGTCCTCTGGTGTTCACTTGATGTGAAAGGCAATAATGATTTTGCATCTGAGGCCAACCAAGATGTCCCAATCTGTTTTGCATATTCTTGGACTGTTTGATGACACAAATCTCTAATAATAGTTTAGTTACCATTGTTTTTTTCCCTCTAGGGTGAATCTGGATCTTCTGGGGAGAATGGTTCTCCTGGTCCTATGGTGAGGATGTATTGCTCAGTTATTTTTAATCGTTATCACAACACTAACATTGTAGGTTGATCACTGTCCATATATAATTATCTATAGTATACCTTGCCCATCTACATATCCCTTCTTTGCCTCCTTTAATGCAAATAGACTGCATTTACATTTTGTGTTCCATGGAATCTAGATGACACAGTGTAGAGTTCTCAAGTAAAGAGGTCTCCTACTCTTTACATAGGATGCACTGTATCGATCATGGTAAATGCATATACACAAATAATAGGGTTTTACAATATTCAGATCTCTCTCACTACATCCCTTGCTTGTATATCCTAGCAGGCATTTCATCAGTGAATTATTATTATTTTTTATCACGTGGCACATCCACATCACGTTTCAATTAAAACAAAAGATAATGCAAAATACGAAATATAAAATCTAAAATAAACTTATGTCTAGAGTACAGATATAAACCTATGTCTAGAGTACAGATATAATTTTTTGCTTCATTTGTCACAGCCAGGAAATCAGCAAAATCTCCATTATAAGCTCTATTTTGGCACTCTGTCACTATATGTTGGATAGTTTGTTTTGGTATAGACTAGAGGGTGTCTGCACATCTACCATGGCCAGTGTGAATTTGGTTCAGTGTTGGTGAACTATAAGATAAAATACACAGGCTACTAGTTTTCAGAAGGTAGCTCTCTTGAAGGACAGTAGAATTGTAATACCTTTTTAACTTTTGCCTTTACTATTTCTTAGGGGCCCCGTGGCCTGTCAGGTGAAAGAGGACGTCCTGGCCCATCTGGTGCTGCTGTAAGTATCAGCATAGTTTAAATGTTACAAATCTTGCCACCTTGAAATGTTCTTGAGTGTTTTTTTACAGCTACAGAATGCATACACACATCCATGCCTTCAGTAGAAAATCCCTCCCCTCTTTGCAATCAGCGTCTCATTCACTGTGGCCAATTCAGTGTAAAGAATGAAGCAAAATTAATGCAGTACTATGGTGGCTGTGCATGCAAAGCACATATACTTTTTAATGTACCCTTAGGATACAGTAAATGGTAGCATTTACTGTGCCACAAATAGTGAAACTGTACAAAAGCAGTGTTAATTAAAGGGAAGCATTTCTGTAGAAAACAGCTTTAATTATCTTGTGGTCTGGACCTCAAATATAGAATTAAATTTTGTGCTAAACCTATCCTGGGCACCTTCTATATGTGTGGACCTAATTCTCAGAAATGATTGTGCTGTTTAGAAAAGACTTCGGAAGTTGCTCAGACTGAGGAAGGTTGTAGTAAAAGAAAAGCCAATGCATTATAGGTCTTCCCACCTCTTCCTTCCTTTCTTCTCCCCCCACCTGCTTCTCCTTAAGTATCATACAGTGAAAGGTTATGGAAGCAGCAGGTAGCAAGGGTTGCCATTTTTAAAAACACATTTTATTGTTTTTTTAATTCTTAGAACAAAGTGCTCGAGACACACCGTGGTGCTAGGGTAGTCAAACTTCCAGAAATAAAACCATATATGAATAACTCAAATCAATACATTAAATCTTCCCTCTCTATTTCCCTCAAATAGTATAGTATATTTAAAATAATCCATTTCTAAATTAAATTTCTATGAATCCTAAACCTGTTTTTAAACTTTATAAATTTACGATTATCATAATCAACTTTAACCTTAAATAAACATATTATCACTTCAGGTACCCCTTCCATATATATTCTAGTTCTTAATCTCTTAAATCCTTAATTTTATCACAAGTCTCATTTATTTCTTCTTCCACTACACAATATTTATCCTAAATTAAAATAAAATATTAGTCTACCCTATACATATATAGTCCATCAATCAATCTATCTCTTTAACAAAGCAAAATATTATCAAACCTTAAATCATTTGTCCATTAGGCAAAATTCAATTTTCATCCAAATAATTATCATGCCTAAAACACCCATATTATCACACAAAAGCATCATCTTACTAATTTAGGATACAATTAATTATTAAATCAATCCAGATCTTCAATTTTCTTCATTCCATTACATAGTAGTTTTCATACAAATAAACCTATTATTCCAAGAAGTACATTCTTAGTCTATTTAACATATATATTCTAGTAATCACCCATTTTTCTCTTGCTTCTAACTCTAAATCTTAAACCTTAGATAGTCCATAATTCTACAGTGCCTTTTAATCCATTACATATAATTTAAAATTCCTCTTTTCAGTCTTATTCTGGCCTTCTTTTTGTGCCAGGCAGGTTTCCATAACAAAGCTTCCCTTTCAGCAAATAGATCTCCCTTTGTTGCTTGTAATATCATTTGAGTCAGTAAAAAGCATCCCGTCTTCTGGATTGGGCATCTAGTTCTCTTGTCCTTAAAGCCTCGTTGCTTTAACAGTTCAAATCTCAGTCTTTGATTCTTCTGGTCCTCAAAGATATAGATGAAATGCTTGAAGGTAAAATAGATTCCTCTTTAATCTCAATTGGTTCCTCTTCTAATATATTTTGGTTTATAGAATAGTCAGATGCAGTTTGAAAGTCAGTTTGAGAGTTTGGAGTAAGGCTTCTGGCTCTTAATTCTGTAGTAATCTCTTTCATTTTAGCACATATTTCTTCAGTAGCCTCATAAATCTTTTCCAATATAAGTTTACAGTTTAATTGTGAATAAGGTTTCTCCATTTTAATAGTAATTGAAGAGAGTCCCTTTTATCTTTTGGTGGAGGCTATGTTTAATACAAGTTAAGCAATATCTACCCCCAAAATTCTCACAGCTGCATCAGCTTATCTTTTCTCTTCCAGAATAGTTTGAAGGTCAAGTCCATCTCATCTCCAAACAATAACCAGCAGTTGCAATATTAACTTTTCGCCTTTTGAAGTATAGCTTCTAGGTTAATGCTTCTAGAAGCAATTTCTGGGGAGGCAGGCGACAGCATCTTAACTTGGTGTAAATTTGGATGTGTCTGCAATGCTTAACCTCAAAGTTTATAGGATTAGGAGTGGGAGTGCTCAAAAGCTTGTGATTTTTGGAATAAGATAAAAAATGGCTGGAAGAAATATTAATCTTCCTATCTTTCTATTAGGCATAACTACACGGAAATACGATAAAGGGATATTTTACCTGATGTTACACATTTTCACAGCTGCTAGATTGGTGTATGCACAAAATTGGAGGAATAAAGAAACTCCAACAGAAGAAGAGATTTTATACAAAATTTTATCGTGTGCCGATATGGACAGGCTCACAATGGAAATGAAGGACAAGACAGAGTCAGACTATTTTGAAATCTGGGACAAATTTTATTATTGGTGTGAATCAAGGGGGACTGTTCGGGTTATAAGCTAGTGTTAAGATTGAAATATATATAATTGTATGTTAGTATATAGAGAAATAAATTAGATATTGTATTGTATAGAAAAATATGTATGTATATATAGAGATTAAGAACTATATGTGTGAAGAGGAACAAATTGTTAGAAATACGTAGACTGGAATGTTACGTTATGTCCATTTTTATTTTAACTGTATTATAAATAAATAAACTTTAAAAAAATTTTTTAAAAAAGTTTATAGGATTAGTAGAGAGCCAGTTTGTGTAGTGATTAAGGCATAAGGCTACAAACTGGGAGGCCATGAGTTCTAGTTCTCCCTTAGGCATGAAGCCAGCTGAATGACTTTGGGCCAGCCACTTTTTTTCAGGCCTAGGAAGGAGGCAAGGGCAAAAGACCTTTCCAAGAAAACTGCTGGGACTTGTCCAGGCAATCAGTAGGAGTCAACACTGACTCAGGCATGAAAGTTATATAGTCATGGGATTAACACATTGATTGGACAATAGGAAGGGTTTCTCTGTAGCAAAGCTACTGGAACAGACCTATTCTATATATTTGCTTATTTTGTTCTTGAAGTGTACTGCAAGTATAATGCAAAACAAAGCTGAGTTTCAGGTACAGATATTTTTACAGAGCTCTAAGTTAAATAGTTTATCCCCTTGGTCCATGTCACAGCTCAAAACATTGTGATCCCTTATTTGTCATTGTGCTAACTAAATATTGCATGAAATCTGTTTTGGCTTTTTGTTGCCACATGGTAAAATTTCTCTAAGGGCTATTTTTGGTCCAGGTTCCAGACTGTTTATTTGTAGGAATTTGAAATGTTGAAGAAATTAAGGAGCTTAATTAAGTTACTCAACAATAGTAATTAAGTTACTCAACAATAGTAAATCCAGATTTCCAGTAGTAGGAAACAGTAGGATTTACTGTTTCCTATTACTAAATTTAAATCCATCATATTGAAGAGATGTAAGAAATTGTGGGAAAGTGAGGGACAAGATACATGGTTTATCTGAGAATAGATGAGTCTAGATTTGAGAGATGTGAGGGGGAAAAAAAGAGATTTTGCTTTTACTAACTGACTACAATATATTTGAGAGTGGAAAGTGGCTTTTGAAAACCTACCCTGTTTTTACCTTAAAATAGTGTTAAATATATTTTCCTGAAATCTATGTCATTTTTGTTTTCTTGGTTTTGCCAGCTACATGAAGCTTGGCAACAGGAAAGTAATTTCCTGGTGACTATTTTGTCATCACTGTAGTTTTGGTAAGTTTCTTTTCGCTTACCAAATACAGTTTGTATTTATAGTGCAGGAAAAAACTCAGTTTTTTTAACAATTGTTAAAACAACAACAACAAACATAGGCGAATATAAACTTTTTAAGGAGAAAGCAAATTATTTATTCAAATTATAAACTTGGGGATGTTTAAAAGAGGTTTTAACTAGCTTAAGCAAATAATTCAATAAGATGTTTTGTTTGCAATTGAGTGATCCTCTGGATTTGCTTTTTGAAACCACAAAATGGTCCCTCAAAAGCTCTTCTGAGTTACCCGATGCTTTATCCTTTAAGGAGTTATGTTTGCACAAATTTAGTTTTTTTTTACTATAATTAAAGGAAGGCATGTGAGGGAGGCATGTTTTTTGTTTTGTTTTAAGTCCTTTGATGGCACCCCCTTGAAGGATTTGGATTGTGCTGACAACAGTCACATGACCCTTCGGCCTCACCTTTCCATTTGTTTTCCTGGCCCATTGCCTGGGATAGGAGCAACTAGGCCAAGCAATTAGTCTTTAGTTACAAGAGGGCAGGAATGTCAACCCATTAGCGGCTGAGAAGGACTCCTCACAAGAGGCCCTGCTCAGGATCTGTGAGATTAGAACTACAGACCTGTAAAGTACAATCTTTTCTAAAACCTGTTGTTCAAAGAATAGCCATAGATATGACTCAGTTGTCCTAAATTGAAGGATGTTGTTGTTTCCCATGATTTTTTTCAAAGCTGGTGGATCTTGCCTTTTCTCTTGTGAACCAAAGACATAGATGATTAAAAACCAGAATCTTTTCTACAAGAGTTAGAAGAGTTATATAGAACTGTTAGCATATATAAATTGAAGTTTAAAGAAAGCTAATTTAGACCTTTTTATTCCAGCTGTTGCGTGCCTTGAAAAACTGAGAAGTTGTAGGAATGACCCTCCAAGGTCTTTTCATTGCTTGTATTCTCATGAGCATGTACCTTCTCACATGCTCCATTTTGCCCCATGAGTAAGAGCAGCATGCGAGGAGATTTCTACTCATGGAATAGCTTTCCTCTTCCCTTTTATCCTCCTTGGCATCCTTGCATGCCTCCAACTGTCCAGAGTAGATGTTAGCGTACTGATGGAGAACAAGGGAGGAGGACTCTTATTAGATAACTAAAGGTTTGCTCAGAATTTTAAATCCATTTGGCAGCAAAATTCCAAACATAAAAGTACTACTATACGATGAAATATACTTTTCTGAGTCAGTATTTTGTTCACACAGGGTGCTCGTGGTAATGATGGTCTCCCTGGTCCAGCTGGTCCACCGGTAAGTAATTAAATATTTTCATTTTCCCCCTTCTGGAAAATGATCATGGGATTAGATATATTGTTACTATAATATGAAATAACTTTTTTAAAAAATAAAGTCCTCTCCTCAGTTATACTGGTCATTACATAGTAAACAACATTATATAATACAACCTATCTTTTATACCAAAGACTGCAAGATGAAAGTGTTGCAAAAAGAGAAAAAAAATAAGGTGATATTTATAAGACAAAAAAATATGGTGTTTTTATAATAACAGCAATAATGATAATAATAGGTGCCTTGGGTATAATGCCAAAACAAATAGAGCACCCTTTGAACACCATCAAAATTACAAAATTACCATCAGTCAATTGCAAAAGGCAGCTTTAGTCAGAACAGCTTACATCCTGCAACATTACCTTTAATGCCATCAAAATCAACATCTGCCTATCCTAGATCCTTGGGAAGGACTCATTAGGTGGATAAAAATGCCAAATCCAATTTGAATATCTGGCTAACTGTGTGACAAACCATAATGATTATTAAAGGAACAGGGAAACCAATTCTGAGACGTATATCTGTCACACAAATTGTGAAAGCAGAAGGAAACAGAAGCTGCTCTCCCAGAGGCAAAAAACTATGAGAAATCTTGTTTTTATATATATATATATATTTATGTAACCTGAGAGAACAAGAGACTTTTGCACACTGATTGATGATATAGTTAGAGAAGGAGAAGAGTCTGCAAAAATGGTGTAGGGAGTCAGAGTAGGGTAAGGTTGAACAAGAATAGGTATCCACAAGGATATCAAAATCTGTAAAATAGCAGATGTGGCATTGCAATTCAAGGCCTGCCCCTTTTATATATGCATGATGCAACACTGTGCCTATTATTGTGTCACACACACACACACGTACACCAGTGGACACTGCAGCTGAGAAGAACTAGAATTGGGATGTGAGGAGATGGAGAACTATTGTAGATATCTGAGGAAGATGCCTTATGGTCAAAGCAACAACAATTTGGGCATTTTCCTTTTGAACGGACACAACAGGACTGAGGAATATTAAGGAATATTAAAGCAAGCTGCAAAGAACAAGATTGCTCTAACAAAGATTAAAGATACCTTGAAAGATACCACTTCAGAGTGGTAAATGAAGGGGTAAAAACAGAGGTAGATGATTTTCTGTTTGTTGTAAATGAAGAGCAGCTTGACTTGATAGTAGAAGGGACAGAGGGAAGAAAGGGTGAATAATGACTTTTTTTTCAAAATGTAAAACATTGTACTCACATCTTCAGAATCAGGGATGGAACTGATTTTTGGAACAAAATATTCGATTAAATACTATTTAAAATTTTGAGCATTTAAATAGATTTATGTTTCTTACTCCAGCTTGACTTGTGTAATAGAAGCTGTTTAACTTAGTCATCTTTTATAAAGTAGTTATTTTTACTGGGAAGGAGGATGCATTATTACACAATAAAGAACAGTTATGAAATGTTTGTACTGCAGTAAATTGGTACTGAAGGAATATTATTTTATAATTACTTGATGGCCTTCTATGACTGTTCATGAGTCACTCAGATTTGGCAACAGTTATTCATGTTGGTTTCATTCTTCCCTTTTTCCAAATAATGTTATTAAGAATTATAAATAAAAGAAATAAAAATTAATACACACAAACAAGTACAAAAAGAAAATAGTATGAAAAAGAAAGAACTGAAAAAGAGTAACCTCCCCTTCATTCCAGCAAATAAAAAACAATTTTAATAGCTTGTCACCATCTCTAAATATAACATAATATTTCTTCCTCCCATAGTTAATCTCTTAAGTAAAAAACATAAATCCATAAGCTTCATCAGATGTTCCTTGTCAGCAAAATTTCTGGGAAGGCAAGCAGATTTGACTTTTTTCCCTCTTTTACCGCTGATCAAATAAACCAACTTTATAAATCTTCCCTGAATTTTTATTCAACTATCTAATGAACAACTCAGGAGAAAAAAAGAAGAAAGACTTCAAAGGTAGCTTGTTAGAAACAAGGAATAACAATGATCTTATACTTTGAAACTAGACTGGATCTGACACAGATTCCAAATTCAAATCCCAATAATATCCAAGTCATTTCACTTGGTTATGATAACTATATTATCCAACTCTGGATTTGTGGGCTTTCCCCCTCTCCAGACAGCATCTATTACATCCATGTTTTCCTTGTGAACCTTTCTATATTATTATAAGCATCTTTTTTTCCTGACCAAACTTCTAAATACAAAAAAATTAATTTGGAACAGGTGGAGAACTGGGGCAAGTGAAGTTGAGTGCTCTTTTTTACTAAATCTTTTTGTTGTTGTTAATTGCGAAGTCGTGTCCGAGAGTAACTAAAAAACATCAGCAACTTTATTTCTTGACTCAGTTTGACCAAAGACTTGTTTCAGGCCACAGATACATTGGGAAGCTCAGTTCAGCCACAACTATCCACCTCTGCATTTAAAGAATTCAATTATTATACTTTAGGACTGAAATGCACAACTATTTAAATGAGCCTACAATTCTAAATGGTTAAAAGAATTGAGTTCTGCTTTTTTTCAAGCTCACTAAAACCACTTCTTTTGTTTCTTTTTTTCAGGGACCTGTTGGCCCTTCTGGTGGCCCAGGGTTTCCAGGGGCTCCAGGTGCAAAGGCAAGTCATGTTCAAAGCCAAAGTAATGCTTCTGCAATTGTGTAGCATAAATTGCATCTACTGGTAATCCTCGACATACAACAATTCATTTATTGACCGTTCAAAGTTACAATGGCACTGAAAAAATGAAACCTATGACCGTTTTTCACACTTACGACCACTGACGCATCCTCATGGTTGTGTGATCAGAATTCAAACACTTGGCAACTGACTCATGTTTATGACGGTTGCAGTGTCCCGATGTTATGTGATCACCTTTCATAACCTGACAAGCAAAGTCAATGGGAAAACCAGATTCAGTTAAGTGTGTTACTAACTTAACAACTGCAGTGATTCACTTAACAATTGTGGCAAGAAAGATTGTAAAATGGGATAAAACTCACTTAGCAAATATTTCACTTAGAAATTTTGGGCTCAAGGACTACCTGTAATTCTCAGAGTTCTGTATGCAACTGTGCTAATCCAACACTCTGCATCTTTCATTCTTTTTATTAGTTTATCTGTCTGAAGAACAAGGAAAAGGAAGGAGTTAATCTCCCTGAATTTTTTTTTTAAAAAGAGGGAAGTCTATACTGCATTTAAATTAATGGATCTCTCAGGACCCATCTTTGATTTCGGGGATTACTTCTTTTGGGGCCTGAGAATTGAAAGGAATATGAATTACACTGAAGAATTTGGGGATTCTATCTTGTCCTCTCTTGTTCTGTTTTTATCTGCTTCTGTCGGTGCATAATTTGGTGCAGTGAGATGGAAAAAACAATGAGTCTAGCTATGAAAACAGTACAAGGAGAAAGCAAGTGTGGGAATTTTTCAAGGCCTTTAGAAAATGTCTTGAAATAGTGGCTAATATAAAGCTTCTGAATATCCTGTATAAGATAATGTGAAGACCTTTGAGTTGATGACAGATGAACCAATTTAGACTCTCTCTCTTTTTTTTAGCAGTGATGATTTTGTTTGTAGGGGGAATATCCTTAACAGACTTAAGGCCCATTACTGAATATGTTTAATAATGTGTTTTAAGAGCCCAGGCCAAAATAATTTGTTTTAAATCATGGGAAATTGTCCCGTTCACTTCCTTATCTGGAAGGCTTGTTCAAATATTTATATTGCAATGATTATCAAGTCAATAAGTAGAATAATAATTGAGACTGAAAAATATGCAGGTGAAAAAAAAATCTCATATCCATTTCCTGCTAAGTTTTGCTCTTGCCACAGGTCATCCCGCTCAAACATTCATTTACTATCAGTTTGAGAACAGATGTAGAAATTGCTGGTTGTGAATTTAGGACTAGCTAGCATGCTTAGACACTTTTGTGCTCAGATGGAACCAACTCTTGTAAAAGCTGAAGAACACTCTGTTTTCTGTGTACTATTGGCTCTGTATGTGTATTGCACACACATTTTTTCAACAGTATCTTCATTCCTCAGTGTATTTCATATTCCTTTCAAGAATTCCTGAATATTTGGTTCAGACTGCCTTTTGCCCTAGGCTTGAACAGAACTCAGAATTTTGCCAAAGGGACAAGGCAATCAGAGGATCAACCCTCCAGGAGATCTATCATAATATTATGTGCCTTGGCTCAGCTTCACAGATTTCCTTATTGTAAGGCCCATTAGGGAGAGGGAAAACACAGAGACAGCCGGAGAGAATGGCCTTCCCTTGGGAATTCCCAAAACCACATGGCTTCTGATTTTAGTGTGCTAATCTGCTAGTGGACTGGTTTCTATGGTTACTAGACAGTGAAGGAGGCCATGTGTATATGTGTGAGGGGAGGTAGAGATGGTAGGAAATGAGGCCCCTTGTGCAGTATCCCACAAGAACTAACAATGGGTCTTCTTCAGGAACAAAGTACCCTTGTTATAAAAGATGAAGAAAAGAATCCTTCTGAAGGGAATGTCACAGATAATAAGATGGGGTGAGGGAGGGGAGAGGAATATTAGCATTTTGCATTTTAGGAATGGTGTTTTCATCCGGAGTTGGGGGAAAAGCAAGAATGGAAAAGCCTAAAGGTTTGGTACGAAATAACAAGAGAGTATACAAGCTTTTAGGTTGTTCAGAATTCTTTATTAATTGATCTGATCCAAAAGAGGATGGGAAAGAAGTGGACCAACCCAAAAAACATGCCCTGGCCAAGTGTTTTAATTTGAGGTTTTGCAATATAAGGAGTAAGATTTTAATTGTTCAAATTACTCACAAAAATCAGGGTTTCTCCCCTCCCCCCCACCTATCACCTGAGGCATGTTTTAGAATTCCTTTCCTTGATCAAAATATCAGAGCTCCTTATCCAGAAACCACAGTAATCTATTATGATTGCTTGGTTTAATTTAATTTTAAATAAAGAAATATTTCACATCACAGCTAATTTATTTTTTAGCATATGGCATAACATGGACTAGCAATATATATTAACATTTCACTTAGATTAGTAAAGCACAATAAAATATAAATGTCAAAAAGATCTAGGTTCAAATATCAGTATCTAGGCCATCTAACCATTGAAGTGCAGCACTGTTTATATTTTAAAAAAAATCAGATACCGGACCGGCATATGCCCTCAGCTTACTGCCAGTCACAATATGATCTACAATTTGACGTGGGACCCCCACAATCACACTGAGGGGAGAATATTGTGCCCCGTTTATACAGAGAGTCCCAGCAGATGCTGGGTGAGGTGCAAATCCTATTCAGGAATGTCCATTGCTGACGTGGTCGTTCAAAGCCTGGCGCCTTTTTTGTGGGGTCATATATAGGTCTACCTATGTCTGGGCGTTCAGCAACCCATTTGGCTTTCCATTGGGAATCGATGTTCAAGTGGTTGGGCAGATGTTGTGCCAGTGCCAGTGGGGGCTTTCTGCATTTGAGTCTTCCGGCTGATAAATGTAGAAGGTCGGCTTGTACCGGTCGGAGTGAGTTGTTCATACTTTTTCTGTATTCTCTCACTAGTGCATCTTGCCTTCGTAAAGCTGGCTGTGCTATATGACTCAGAACAGGAAGCCAACAAGTCAGGATGGCTTTAATACATACGCTTATAATCCTCGTTGAGTCTGGCGTCTAACTTACTAGTATAGCAGCTGTTAAACCACACAGGGGCACAGTATTCTGCTGCGGAGTAGACCAACCCTGGTGCTGATGACCTGAGGGTAGCAGATGAAGCTCCCCATTTAGTTCCACACAATTTCTGGAGTGTGTTGTTCCCAGTAATGATTTTTTTTCCCCACCGTATTCTCTAGATGTATCTTATAGGAGAGAGTCTGGTCCAATGTTACTCCAAGGTATCTAGGATGATGATTATAGGGGAGAACGTTGTTGTTTCAGTAGACCTTCGGGGTTTCATATGCTAGTTTGTTGTTAAGATGGAAGCATGTAGTTACCGTTTTGCTGGTGCTAGGAGTGAGCCTCCAGTGAGTGAAGAATTTTCCCAAGATTTTAAGATCTTTGGACGGGAGGCTGTCTGCCACTTCCATGAGTTTTTCTTGTACTGCTATGGCCAAGTCATCAGTGTATTCAAATTTGTGTCCTAGCTTCATACCACTTTATTTGTCCTAGCTTTATACCACTTTACAGAAAAAATGTGAGATCTAAGGGGGGGGTCTCCTTTAAAGAACAATGCAACCAACATAGGACGATTATGTAACTTCTGAAAATAGGGGGAAATGGAAAAGAAAACTATTTGCCCCAAGTTGCAAGCTCTTCTTATAAGATACTGCCTGACTATTCTTACAGGTCACAAAGAATCTAGCAGTTTTTTTTCTGATGATATTTAAATGCTTATTAGTAGTATGACCCAGGAAAGCCTTTGATTGTCCAGCAGCAGGAAGTGTGCAACTACCATCAGTTCTAGGGCCTATCAATTCTATTGGACTATGCAGGCCACGTGGAAGATTATACTCCAGTGGTGGGTGAGGCCATGGCCCATAGAAGTGAGTTTTTAGGAGCTTTAAGAAGTGCCTTAAACATTTGCAAGACTTAAGGCAGCCCCAAAGGTGGTTTTTCAAAAGGCAACTGGACTTCCTTTGTTTTTCTTTGAAAACATTTTGCTTCTCATCCAAGAAACTTGGATTGAGACAACCATGATCTGGAAGACTGACAATCTCCATAAATCATTAAGACAGTCATTCTGCCCCTTAAACTCTTCTCAGCCACCCAGTGAAAAGAACCTCAAATGTTTGTCTCTGCAGCCACATTGAGTGGCAAAATAGGAATGGTGGTGGGTCATATGAATGCCATGGTCTGCCCTTTTTCCACCCTTTTCTTTATGGATATCTTTGCTGGGGCTTTTTTGTAGTAATTCATGTTCCTTTCTTTATATCTATTCAGGGTGAAGCTGGTCCCACTGGTGCTCGTGGCCCTGAGGGTGCCCAAGGCTCTCGAGGTGAATCTGGATCCCCTGGTTCTCCTGGACCTGCAGGACCTTCAGTAAGTATTCTGGATCTTAAAATAAGTTCAGGATCCAGAATCTTTGAAGATGTTTTAGTTCACACATAGGCAATCTACAACCAATGGGTTGCTTATAATCCTTGGCCATTTTCTATGTAAGCAGGAAGGAGACCACAATATACATTTTTTTTCCTGCTTTTTGTTTGATCAGCCATCATCTGATGATTGGGAATAATGGCTGTTCTTGCTGCTGTTAATATGTGAATGAGCATACATATAGACTCAGACTTAGTTGTAGGTGAAATTACCCTGGTTTGTAATTGGCAAATGCTCCCAGTTTTGATGGACCTTAGTTTAGTGAAC
Source organism: Protobothrops mucrosquamatus (assembly GCF_001527695.2). Lineage (NCBI taxonomy): Eukaryota > Metazoa > Chordata > Lepidosauria > Squamata > Viperidae > Protobothrops > Protobothrops mucrosquamatus. Next base: position 167,634 of record NW_015386858.1, on the reverse strand, counting down.
TTTGGATGCAACACTAAAAATCTGTCCATGCACTGTGTAGCTTTATGCATGTGTAAAGTCTCATCTGCCATTTTACATTTGTGCAAAATTTGTGAAATATGCAAAATGCATATGCATAAAATCCTATTCCCATTTTAAGCTTACATAAAATATATACAATATACACATCTAAAATGTCTTTTGGATTTAACAAACATTCTGCTTTAATAAATACTTTGCTTCTATTAATCTGCTAAATCTCAAGTTTATTGTATCTAGAAATATGTCTTACCATTTGGCTCACAGTACTGAATTCTAAATTCATAAACCACTAACAGTGTGCACAAGATTTCAATGCTGGAATAGTGCCTTGTTTTTTTATCTGGTCCATCAAAGTCAAATGTAATATGTGGAGCCTGTGCAATATATTTCACCCATTCCATTTCTATAACAGTCACCTACAAAGGTTTGTACAAAAACCACAGTTATCTACACGTTTGCACACTATCATCTTCACTTGCCCACGATGATCTAATTATAAGAAAATAAAATGTGCCTACAAATGTCTCTTTTGTTTGTCTCTTAATGAGATACAAATTATAGCATTGGCAAGAGTTTTGGAGAATTCAAGATAAGAACTAACCTCCACTTTTTTCATATTAGAAACTCCTTGAATTTTTGTAGGGACTGAGGTTTTAGGAAGCAAATTCTAATGTGTTTTATAAAACCATAATAACAAGTTAAGCTGTAATTGCAAATTAAATAATTGTCCATTTGATATGGTTTACTCCAAATTATTTTGACATATTTCAAGACCAGAACTTTTCTATCCATTGCTGTTTTGGGTTACTTCACCTTTATCAGACTATTAGTTATGGTGAAAAAACCCTCATTTGATACAATGTCCTTCATTTAACAACATGTCTGTGAATAACTTGGGAAGGAAAAATATGTGATAGATGTGCTTTAAGCCACCTGTTTATAGTTTGTTACTGTAAGAGCCATTGCTCTCCTACAATATTAATCAAACATATTCTAATCAAAAGATATGTATAGGATAATTTTGTGGGTTTCAATTAAGTCACATATTAGGAGTAATTAATGTGTTTAATTACTACATTTTATATTTTATAATGACCTTTGATAACTTGACTGAAGAGAAGGAATAGTTTACCAATTGCTTTGCTTGCAATTTAGTAAAGTTAAGCAAATTATTTTCTTGAAATCTCTGAAATGACAATGATTTTTTAAAAGGTATTTTGCTCACAGATTTCTTCTTGCTTTTAGGGCAATCCTGGAAATGATGGGATCCCTGGTGCCAAAGGATCAGCAGTAAGTAGCAGATTAGACGAATATAAAGGCAAAGCTAACTGGAGACTGTGGAAGACTTGAGGAACATTCACATAATCTCTGGTCTAAGTTACCTGTCAAAATTCTGAACATCAATTGTGATCTTTCTGAATAGCCTGCTGTGTCTCAATCCACCTGCATTTCTCATTCCTAACTCTGGGTTTCTTGGTTCGATTAACAGGGTGCTCCTGGCATTGCTGGTGCTCCTGGTTTTCCTGGCCCACGTGGACCACCTGGGCCACAAGGTGCAACAGGACCTTTGGGTCCCAAAGGTCAAGCGGTAAGAAACAGATATAGGGATAGCGTGAAACCGTGACATGCCTGGTACTCTGATTGATTGCTCAGGATCCTGCCTCTTGCATCTGGGGTGCCTTCATTCTGGGTGATTCATATCATGGGTGCTTCATTCTGAGGCTGTTCTGGATGGCTTCTTGTCATGCTGATCTTAACTGGGATTTGGCATGGGTGGTTAAAGAACAATAACCACTTTTTCATAAACTTTGCCTGCCTACAGTAACTATTATAATGATTGCCACTTGTCCATTATTTCCATAAAGTTCTACATGTGAACTTAAGAGAAGGGGGTGCAATTTTTCTCTACTTGATTGTTTTGGACGCATTTGAAAATGATGAGAAATATATTTGAGTTTCTCTAAAACATGGCAAGGAGTAATGATTTTTTTTGTGCTTTCCTTAACTTTCTATGAATCTCAGAAAACAAGGAGAAAAGAGAGAGAGAGAGAGAGAGAGAGAGAGAGAGAGAGAGAGAGAGAGAGAGAGAGAGAGAAATATCCCTTAAAAACATGTGTGACAATATGAAGTATTGCTAAAAGAGCACAAAGAGACTACAGAAAATGTAATTAATTCTCACCGTACGTGAGTTACATTTTGGGAAGATGACTGCTGGAAAATTCAATCCTAAACAAACATACTAAGGAGAAAGTCATCTTGAGCTCAAAGACTTATTTCTGAGTTAACTTGCTTGAGATTGTATTGCTAGTCAATTCGAAGGGATAAGAAATACAGGTATATGCTTTTATAAACTAATAAAAAACAATAAGCTTTGGAGACCTGAATGGAAGCCCACATGTCCCTGAAGAATTCTCCAATGTGAAATTATTGGTCTTCTAGACATGCACTTTATATCAGCCTCTTTACTGAAGAATCATGATGTCCATGCAATAACCTACATCATGATGGATTTAAGAAGCTGTAAAAGATTGCAGGCATATCCTGGAAAATTCATAAAAAGTATAAAAAATAATTACTGGAGTGTATTATATCTAAATAGGAAAATGAAGCCTATTTAATAGTGGGATACGTAACAGGCTGAACTGAACAGGTGCTGTTACAAAACTATGGTTTCAAAATGATTCCTTTTCATCTAAGGAGTGAGCACCTTCTTTACTGTTAAAGCATCCCCTGCATCTGATACTGCTTTAAAAGTTCTGCTGGTTTGATCAGTAGGTAGCCTAAAGTGATACAGATGTTGTTTTATTCTTTTAACATTTTTCTTTCTATCTCTGTAGGGAGAGCCTGGAATTGCAGGCTTCAAAGGTGAACAAGGCCCCAAGGGTGAACCTGTAAGTAATTGATCATGTGCATGTCATTTTACGCTAGACTTGAATTTATGCTCTTTTATATACTCTTTGTCAAAGTTCTGTTTCTACAGAAACCCTCTAGGGAATTCTGAGAGTTGTAATCCCAGCCCATATGAAGGGCAACCATTTACAAGGCTCCTTTAATATGTTCAGAGGAGGCATATAATAAATCATTGGAAATTCGGACTCCAAATAGTACTTGGAAAACGTTTATTTTTTTTTTATGATCATGCACTTGTAACTGAAATTGCATTTTTTTTTCAAATCAAAAAGGCTGAGAAAGTGTTCAATAAATTTCTTCACATTTTTTTCTGTATTGTATGGGGATTTGGTGAATGAGTAGCCTGATGCTCATCAAAATAAAAATCTGCATTTTCTCTGGGCTCACTAGATTTTTATATAGGGATAGCTTGTTTGCATAGTCCCTGTGTAGAGAAAATCAAATAAGCTCAATTAGGATCAAATGTACAACTGAAATCCTCTACAAAATCTGTAAAGTTGTAGTTGTTAGTCTGTAGACTTATAGTTAGATTTTTTTCATTCTGGGCAAAAGAAATGTTATATTTAACATAAAATGGGACAGATGCCAGCAGCAAGTAGGTGACTACAATCCCATTTTCTCCACTCATCACCAACTTATGCCTAAAAGGTAGGTTGGAACCAGTTTATGCCTTTTCATTACTAAATAACTTTGGGCTATTCAAACTGCGTTACAAAAATCTAAATGGCCACTACATGGGAGCAAAGAGGTAGCAAGATCTTTGCTCTCATCTACTGGTCATCCAGATTTCCACAGCCTGGGTCATAGAATAAGTACCTGAATGAAAATAATAATTTGTTCCTTTAAAACCACAAGCTGGATGCCAGCAGGAATCTAAAGCTTTGATAGGAGAGATGTGCTGCATACACAAGGTCCCAGGCTCAGTTGTTTTATATACTCAGTTTAATTTCCAATTAAAAAGGTCTGAGGCTGCTTATAAAGGTCACCATTTGGAACCCTTGTAAAATCTCGTATTTAAGGCATATAATAAAAAGTTTGTTTGGTAGCAGAGCTGAAAAAGAACCTTGTTCTAGGAAAGCACTAACAGGCAAGACAGGCAACATCAGCCATGCATCTGACTCATACAAGGAAGTTTTGTATGCTTCCCCTTCTCCTTTTCCCATTTCCCAGTTTCAACATGTGTCCTTTCTGTATATCTGAATCTTTCCAGATGAATAGTCTTTCTGATTCCCAATCATCTTAATCAGGTAGTCCTCATTTAGCAACTGCCTGTTTTGTAATTACGACAGTGATGAAAAAGTAACTTTGCAACCAGTCCTTGCATTTACAACCTTTGTAGGCGTGTAACGCAAAGAAAGGCTGAAATAAGATCATAAGCAGAGTTGCCGTTTCACTTAGCAACCTTTCCACTTAATGGCCAGGTTGCCAGTCCCAGCAGTGGTCACTAAACAGAGATTACCTGTACAGTTTAAACATGGGATGGATCCAGGACAGTGGTGGGATTCAAATATGTAAACAACCAGTTCTCTGTGTGGATGCCGCTTCCGGAAGTCCATTTTGGGCCTGGGCAACAAAAAATTAGCTACCGGTTCTGCCGAAGTGGTGCGAACTGGCTGAATCCCACCACTGATCCAGGATATCTAGATATTTGAAAATATGTTCAGAATTAAGTTGTTTTCGGCCCAATCACAGGTATATCTTTGCAAGTCTAGAGTTCCCACACAAACAGGCAGCAAAGTGGGAGTCCTTTAGCCAACAGCTGGGCTAAGAGAAATTATAGTCTGTCACTACTTATTTCCTATCTTTTCAACCGGCCCACAGATCTTATCCTGCCTCTTAAGGTTTCACCTAATGAGTTGCTAAAAAAGAATCCCTTTCATTCCTCCCCAAAGATAAAAGAAAATTGCAAGCATTTTTCTCTAGTGCCTCATGTATTTCTGTGCACTGTCGTGAACACATCTCCTTTGTTTTTTAATAAAATCCCGGAGGCCTTATAAGAAGAAGCTGTGGAAAGGGAAGTGCATTGTTAAAAAGATACAAATAAATGAATAGAAAACCCTGGAAATCACTGGAATTTCATAAAACGATGATGCACGTTTTATTTAGATGAATAGATAGACTGAGTGTAAGCTAGAGGGTTCATAGCATTTATGCTCCTATAAATATTTGTCCCCATCAGATAACTAGAGAAACTCAGAGCCACGGATTTTGTGAGAATAAAATAGCTCTTGCCATTTCTGATTCTAATGTAGGCTGGCTTTATGCTACTATATGCACACACATATACACACACATACACACACACAAATTGCTACTCCCTTAGCTTTCATATTTGGGGATAAGAATGATGAGTAATTTCTACCCATCTCATAACTCCGCTTTCAAACATAATATCAAAAGATTGCTGATGGCCATCAACTATTACTGGGGCTTTGAAACAAAATTACAACTATTGCCAATCCTTTATTTAATCTTAGGCAGCATTACCATCTGGATGATTCAACTAAAGTTTTTCAGTCTTTGTAAAGATTTTATCCCATAGGTTAGAGCAAGGACTAAGTCTTGTCCTGCCCATCCATAACAATTTTTTTAAAAAAAAAAAAAAATAATCCACTGGGCAACAAAGAAATGATCCTTGAAACAGTGAAGATAAAAATGAAAAATCCCTGAGATTGTCTCTCTGCATAATTGTCCTGCTAAAGGGATTGGGTCACCTAAATTGTGGGTGATTTTCAAAATATTTTTCTAAAAATTATAGTGATCATTTGAGAGAACTTTGACATTATTAGATAAAAGATAAAGGAATATGAAAGATGTAACTAAGCCTCTTTACTTTTTCTCATGCCCAGGGCCCTGGGGGACCACAAGGAACACCTGGCCCAGCTGGTGAAGAAGGGAAGAGAGGAGCTCGTGGTGAGCCAGGAGCTGCAGGATCAATTGGACCACCCGGAGAGAGGGTAAGTGATACCATTTGCAGGGAGTAGTCCTGGAATGATGCTCAGTCATGTGATGTCAGGCGCAAACAACCAGACTCATATATGTAGAGCTTAAACTAGCTATTTTGTTGTTCTGTGCCTATTCCACAGGAATCTCCCCAAACTGGTAGCTTGTGCCTGGAAAAGACCAGATAAGGCTCAAAGGCATTCAGGGGGGTTAGATCTGGCCCTCTTGTGGCTATGTAGTGAGTCTAAGCTAATTCCCTGCTTGACTCCTCTTCCCATTTGAGGCAGTGGCTCCCCAACATGTGGTGTAAATTCCAAGCAAAGGGTTAATTAAACTTAGATTGGAAGTTGCTTAAGGTAGTGTCTTACAGTTAATGGCTATTTTGATTGAAACTGTTGGAATAAAAGGCATCCCAGATAATGCATGATAAAGTCATGTTAGTGACCCATAATTTTTGAGACTATTGAGTTCTGGTCCCCAAAGTAGCAGTCTCTTAATCTTTTCAAGATTGTAAAACAAGAGCTCCTGTAGAGTGAACTCGTGTTTAAGTGCAAAAATGTTTGGACCGTTGTGGCACAGAAGATATAAAGAGAAAATTGTATTTGGTCAGAGCTCATGGCCAGAGTAGCCATAGGACTCTTTGTTGCCGTTATTTGTTGCATTCATAGAATATAGTTAATGTACCTTGCTCTTAAGTGGCCATATTGCCACTCAGGTACAAATCCTCCCAACCCATACACCATCTAGGGTCACGGTGGTGGGAGAGAAGAATTTCATTGTTTCCATCCTTGTTTGCTTTGCCTGGGCTATCGAGAGAGAGAAGTATAGTTGTCAATTCAACTTTTGCTTTATACAGCCAAAATTCAGGAATTGGAAAGAGCATAATGCCCAATGTCTTTCCAATGGGGAAATGGCCTGCCTCAAATTCTGAAGAAAGTTTTCCAATTTAAAACTTTCGGTTTTCCATTGGAAAATAAGTTGGCTCTTATGCCAAAGGCAGATGCCAAACTGGCATTGCAGGCATGTACATCCGGGAATGGCAGAAATGGAGGTGCCCTGCTATGCAAAATGGTCTTAAGAGCATTGAAGCTCTTCCCTTAGAACAGGTTATATTATTTAGATCCACACAGATATTTCTTCCGTATAGTAATTATATTGTTAGTGCGCTCATCAGCTGTGGTAGCCTAGTGAGGGTTCTTGCTTCTGCTGTGTCCCTGTTCTAAAAGAGCTATAAGTGGTCTAGAGTTCCTGCTGAATCTTTGGTAATGATGGTGCTGTCCTTGACTTTGAAAATATTTTTTTTTGCTTTCAGGGTTCCCCTGGAAATCGTGGTTTTCCAGGTCAGGATGGATTAGCTGGTCCCAAAGTGAGTATTGAACTTGCTGCCTTTTCACTGGAATAACATTTTTTTAAAAAAAATTAGAAAGACGGTACTATTTTTTTCTTTGTGTTCTCTAAAAATGGTGTTCTGTGTTTCCTTTAATAGTGTCCTAGCTCATGCATTCTTTCGCAGAAAACATAGTATGCACATTGTAGATATGCTATAATATATCTTTAGAATCAATTGATATTGACATTTTTATTTGGAAAGGTTCACAATCGTGTCCATTTCATAGATGTATAGTGTTTAGGATAGGGGATGAGCAGTCCTGTGGAGTTTACTTCTAAAATCCACACTTTACCAATTTACCAAGAAACTCCCCAAATTAGTATAAACTAAAGAAGTATCTTCTTTCATTGTCCTATATCAGGGGTGGACAACCTTGCCTCTTTTATGACTTGTGGACTTCAACTCCCAGCTGGTTCAGGAATTCTGGGAGTTGAAGTCCACGAGTCATAAAAGAGCCAAGGTTGCCTACCCCTGTCCTATATTGTTTCATAAAGTTCTATGTTCTTTCATAAAGTTCTAAGTTCTTTCATAAACAATGTGGGAGAACTAGTGTAGTATGGCAGCTTAGTTACTGAAGTAGGATTGAAGACACCTTGGACCAGGCTCAGCCTCAGGGTCAGGCATGGCAGTTCGTTGAGTAAATTTGGGCTGGTCACTATCTGCTAGCTCAGCCTATCTCGCTATTTTGTTATTTTGGGGTAAGAAAAATTGGAAGCGATAGTGCTGGGTATACCAAGTTGAACTCCTGGAAAAAAGGTAGGAGAAAAATTGAATGACTGAATAATGACTGACTGCCACAAAGAAGAGGGAGTCAAGCTATTCTCCAAGGCGCCTGAAAGCAAGACAAGAAGCAACGGATGGAAACTAATCAAGGAGAGAAGCAACCTAGAACTAAGGAGAAACTTCCTGACGGTTAGAACAATTAACCAATGGAACAACCTGCCTCCAGAAGCAGTGAATGCTCCAACACTGGAAGTTTTAAAGAAGAAACTGGACAGCCATTTGTCCAAAATGGTATAGGGTTTCCTGCCTGAGCAGGGGGTTGGACTAGATGACCTCCAAGGTCCCTTCCAACTTTACCATTATTATTATTATTATTATAATAAATCCATTTGTGATTACTACTGTCCTTCTTTTTAATTTAGCTTGAGGAGGAATTATTTTACTACAGATGTAGGTAAATAATTAAGATTAGGATGCAGATATGTCGTAAACGTAGCTTATTTTCTGTTCATTCCTTCTGGGTGTTTTTTTTAGGATGTCAGAATAATTAAATGAGTTTTAACCCTCTTTAAAATATATAGTGTAGGTGTGTCCAGAGATAATTTGATGGTAGATCGTTGGTCCAAATACAGATTTTCCTGGTATTCTTCAGAAAATCTTTGACTAATGTAGTTCTTGCTTAAATCTTCCTTAAATAGGGTGCTCCTGGAGAACGTGGCCCTCTTGGTCTTGGGGGACCCAAAGGTGCCCCTGGAGATCCTGGACGACCTGGAGAACCCGGCTTGCCTGGTGCCCGGGTAAGATCAATGTGGAACTGAATGAGCCATGTAAGGGAGATGCCCCCGAAGTGTGAAGAACAACTAGTCAAGGGAATCCCACATCACTGTGGAAGAATATCACTTAACCTGAGAAGACCTGTCTTCATAGTATTGCTACTATTTATATATGAATCAAGCCTGCTTATAAAGCATGTGCATTAATATACCTGATACACAGGTGGTGTCAGGTAGTAGAAGACATTTTTTTGTGTAGAGAAACGAAAAGCATTCACACAGCTGTGGCTTCAAGTTGGGTTTATACGGATGGATTACAGTATGTCTGAAGAATTGGATACTTTTTGCTTTGGGTCTCTATTTCTATTTCTAAAAGCAAGGCGTTATACAAACAATCCTCGTTTAGCAACTGCCTCATTGAGCAACCAGTCCTCACATTTATGACCTTTGCGGTTCTGTAAAGCAAAGCAAAGCTGAAGTAAGAACATAAGCATAGTTAGTTTCACTTAGTGACTGCTTCATTTAACAACTAAGTTGCCAATCTCAATAGCAATCATTTAATGAGGATTATCTGTTAGCAATAATGTGGAGCTGTTTTATATTTTGTATCTGGTTAAAAAATATACTGGAGTATAATGCCTGTTGGGACTTCATAATGAACTAACGTCATGCCAACCTGTATAGCTCATCTTTGCTTTATTTCATTGCATGCTATAGTTGATGGACATTGCAATTATGATCACTACCATCTGAAGTTATTATTATTAGATTTAGAGGAGAGAAGAAGCATATTCTTCTTCTTCTTGTGCCATATCCGTTATCAGACGTTGGCGATCATGTTAGCGATCCTGTTTTTATCAGCAGCCGCACGAAAAAGTGCTGCTGAGTTTTGTCCAAACCAGTCCCTTAGATTTTGAAGCTATACCTACTTGTAATGTAGTAGGTACAAGTAACCACTAGATGGCATCAAGTGGATACAGAAAACTTAATTTTCCATTTTTGCAGATCAAATATGCTAAGCCAGTTTTGTGGCATCCATAATTCTCAGAGCTTCCAGATTAAATTTTGTGTCTATACAGGTCCCTGTTTGAACAATCTTGACTCAAAAAAGTTCTGCAGGAAGGACCAGGTTTAAATTTGTAGATTTAATACTGGCATCTGTCCCATTTTCAGTGCCAGGTGTGAGTTAGAATGAGTGAGTTTTACTGCTTTTGCAGACAGAAAAAAGTTATGAGCAGTTTGACTGTAGCAATTGCAGCTGTATCTGTATTTACAGCGGTAAAAGGATCTCTTTGGATCATTTTTATTTGTGATTTATTTTGATCCGTCACTTAAAATGCTACACTGTTTTTGCTAGACAAAGCTGCCGAGAGTTGCTTTGGACAGTGAGATGGGTGGCATAAAAATAAATAAAATAAAACAACAGGTTATGCAATCTTTCAGCCAGGTATCTTGGGCATATTGCTTCAGCTACTGTTCGTTAAGGCTTAAGACAATGAAAGCACTGGGTAAATTAACAGAATTAATTTTCTTAGCAACACTTTAAGAAGTAAAAAACTATCTTAACTTCTTTTTTTTTGTAACCTCTTGTTACTAGGGACTCACTGGTCGTCCTGGGGATGCTGGTCCTCAAGGCAAACTTGGCCCATCTGTAAGTAAAATTCTGTACTTTTCCTCTTGTGGCATGCAGAAAGTTTGAGAACATGCTTAAGACAGAAGACTATGATAATAAAATAATGCAGAATTGCAAACATTTCTTTTGCATTAGCTTGTGTGGAGAATTAAAAAAAATACTGACGTTGGATTTAAAACTATGACCTGCTTCACATACTGCGCTAAGCCACTATTTGCTTACACATAGTTTATTGAGTAAACCACATACAGCCATATTGCCACAACTTAATAAGCTATACAGCATGATTTATAAACCACAGTGGGGGATTAAGACCAGTGGTGGGATTCAGCCGGTTCGCACCACTTTGGCAGAACCGGTACCTAATTTTTTGTTGCCCAGGCCCAGAATGGACTTCCGGAAACGGCATCCACACAGAGAACCGGTTGTTTACATATTTGAACCCCACCACTGATTAAGACAATATATTAAGCCAACAACCTGTATTAGCATAGCATGTGAACCCTGGTTGTGATTGTGTTGGATGAAGAAAGAAGTAGCAGCAGAAATATATCTTTACATGAAAATATGTATTTATATGCTTGATGAATCAATTGTTATTATTTTTAATATTCTTATTAGTGAGATTTGTATTCTGTCTTACTTCCAGGTCTCAATTTTTAAGGGAATCTCTTATTAGTTTTATCCCCACAATAGCAGATTTGTGAATAGGTTGGGCTAAGAAAAAAAGTACTGTTGTCCTGTGTAATTCCATAGCTAACGGTGGCCTAGAACTTGTGACTTCCCAGTTCTAATCCAACACTTTTACCTCTAGACCACAATAACTCGTTAAATACTTTCATTGGGGACTTGATCGTATCACTGTACAGCAGACAGCACAAATGGTGAATAAATATAATTATATATATTGGTTTTGCACTGACCTTTTAAAAATAGGTTAATAAAGCAAACAGCCTCTTTTCCACGCCAAGTTAGCATTTCTACCAAGCTAGGTCTATAGTGGCTTGCTATTTACCAGTTTTTGCAGGGGATACCTATATGTTTCTCCTTCTCTATAGGGTGCTCCGGGTGAAGATGGACGGCCTGGCCCTCCTGGTCCTCAAGGTGGTCGTGGTCAGCCTGGCGTTATGGGTTTCCCAGGCCCCAAAGGTGCTAATGTAAGTGAAGCTATATTTGACTCCTAGAAGCATGACCCAGGCACTTTTGAAGGGAAATAGGGAGCAGGTATGACATTTGGGTGGCTAACAGAAAGGTCTCTGGAGTTGTTGTTGTTGTTGTTGTTATTCTCCAATTTAGCCATCATTTCCCCTTATTTACCATGCTTTTTCTGCTCTCCCTAATTTGAGGAGTTACTGTAGTCTTTTTTTTTTTTTTTTTAAATACAATTTTATTACATTTTGAAAACATGCATAAAAAGTAAACAAACAAGAAAAAAAATAGAAAGTAGAAAGAAAAGAATCAGACCAAAAGCAAGATAAAAGTGTGGGAAAGGGAAAGAAAAAAGGAAAAGAATGGCTTCTGACTTTCTTTGGTACAGCAATAGATGAGAAGTACGTCCAACTCTTACTCTAAAATTAACAATAGCCTAATTACTTCTATAGTTTCGTATAATTTAATCATCAAATCCCAAAATCAAAATTACATTTTTCCTAGTTTCTAGCAAAAAATCCAAAAGTAGTTTAACAGCTCATCATTGTCTGTTAAAAATACAACGACGTAACTTTTCATTCTATACCTCACCTTACTTTCCATAAACTCATCTCAAAATCTTCAGCTCTCCTTATTAATCAGCAAAGATCTAATATAAATTAACAAAAACACCTAATAACATAAAATATAGCCCTTTTTCCTATTTATTCTGTGTTTTCTTTCTCTCTTAACAATTAAACATTACAAAAAAAGAAATAAAGAAGTATTAAACATTGCCCAAAATAATCACTCTTCATTTAGATAACAAAAACTGTTATCATTTTAGACATTTCCCAAAAACCTACTATTCAGTCCAAATATCTCTTCAACATCACCAGAAATAAGAACTCATTATTTAATTACAGTCAGATGGTTTATCTGATTTTGTATTTTTTTCCTTTTTCTCCCAACCATTCTTAAGTCCTATAAATAAAATTTTGATTCCTGTTTTCATCTCATATCTTTTCCTCTTCTCTTAGATAGTTACTGTGGTTTTATAAATGCTATATCCTGTTATAACAATGGAGAAAGAGTAAGATCAGAGGACACAGAGTTTGAGAAGTACTCCAGGTGGATGTTTTATCTTTAATAAAATATGCTTATAAATTATTTTGTTTATCTTTCTGTTTAGGGTGAAGCTGGTAAAGCTGGTGAGAAGGGGCTATCTGGTGTTCCTGGACTACGAGTGAGTTTATTCTCTGTCCCTCTACAATTAAAAAGTCTTTTTCCATTTGTTTATATACTTTCTCTAAAAAGTTAAATAACACAGCCCCACTTTGTAATACAAATATCTAAGTTTCTCCATATCCCTTAGAGAAGAGTCCATCCTCTTCTTGCCTTCTTAGACCACATTTGTGGAGGGCAGATGTTAGCTGAGATCTTAAATGTTGAGGTGCAGTGATATGAAACTTTGGGAAATGATTCTCATGACCAATTATGCAAACAAATCAGTGCTGGTACAGAAGCACATTAAAACTACTTATACAACTCAGTGTTGCTGTTCTTTGTTCTGTAAGTTTCCTACAAATGTATTCCCAAGGAAGCTCATCAACCCAATTTCTAACAATGAAACACACTAGTTTGGTAGAGTTATTTGGAAAGGGACGCAGAACCTTGAACTATTTGAAAAGCAATTTTGTTTGTTCAGAATTGTGCACATGCTTTAGAAGCCTCAAAATACAGGTGCATGTCTCCAAGTCTCCTTTCTTTCTTGAACATTTCACTTATGTACAGAGCAGCTAATGCCAATAGGTACAGTGATGAAGTGTATTTGTGCTACACTTTTATAATTGCCAGGTGGACACTTTGGAGTGCCTGCTACCCTCAGCAAGGAGATGCAAGCAACAGCGATCTAGATTTTTTTCAAAAGTTACAAATTTTCATTCCATTTTGACAAATCTTGACATATTTGTCTAGCTGAACATTTTTCTCTTTGAGAATTATTAAAAGAAAGAAAACAGAGATTCCAGAAATATGTATAAACCCCACTAAAACTGTTCTCCTCCTCCTCCACCACCACCACCCCCTCCCCCTCCTCCCCCTCCCCCTCCTCCCCCCTCCTCCCCTTTCCTCTTCCCAGAGCAAGGATTATTAGCTAAGGGGTAATGGAAGGAGAGTTGACATGGTTAATGAAGGCTTTTTTTCTGCACCTGTTTCTCTCAGGGTCTTCCTGGCAAAGATGGCGAGACAGGAGCAGGTGGACCACCAGGACCTGCTGTGAGTATTTGCTTTCTTTTTCTTTTTGGGAATATGCCATCTACAGATTACCTAGGTATAAACATTACAGAAAAGAGGCAAAATCAAAATCCTATCTTTTCCTAAGTTTAGGGAGACTGAGCCTTTATGAGGGTTAGCAGGATTTCCTTTTGGCTTGTTATGATCAGAAACTGATAACTCAGCAGATTATTTAAGCAAAGGTCACTGACTTTCATTGGATTCAGTTAAATAATAGTTTCTCATTCGTCCTCTTTGATTTGCAGAGGCAGTATTCTGTATATTAATGTTTCTTTCTTTCTTACATTTATAGCTATTTTGTCCTGTAAACATCTCAAAGAGTCACAAATCTGCTTTTTTTCATACCCCACTTTATCCTTGCAAAAATCTTGAGGGATAGATTAGGCTGAGACTGGCTCATGTTCTCCCAATAAGCAGAGTGGATTTTAATCCAGTCTCCATGGTTCAAACACTTTTAAGTGTTGAGCCCTCAGCAGTAGAATGTCAATTTCTGTTTCTCATGTTTGCGAATTCTGTGGTTTCACCATCTTGTCTCATGTTATCATTTCATACAATACTAAAAGGTATGGGAAGAGCTCTAAATTATGGATAGAATGTGATTTTTGCAGCAAAGCAGGAAATGAAGCTGTGGGAGAAAACGGTGATGATCACAGCAGAACCGTAGAATTCATTAGGATGAGTAACAGAACTTGGCATTGTGCTGCTGAGGGCTCAACACAATACTGTGTAGGCCTTTTTAATTGTAATTAAAAAATGTAACTATATTGAAATTCAGGGACTTCCAATAATGCAAGAGAGTATGAACCCATTTAATAAGACATAACTGTAAGTAATCTTTAAGTAATCTCTGATTTTTGCTTACATGAGTTGTATTTCTCCACACCTTGTTAAACTCACAGTGCTGTTGTTGTTGTTGATGATGATGATGATGAAGATGGTGATATTATTTGCATGAGCTTACATTAAAAATGGAGAGAAAGAAAATATTAGTATAATGTAGTCAAGCTATTCTCCAAAGCGCCTGAGGGCAGGACAAGAAGCAACGGATGGAACCTAATCAAGGAGAGAAGCAGCCTAGAACTAAGGAGAAACTTCCTGACAGTTAGAACAATTAACCAGTGGAACAACCTGCCTCCAGAAGTGGTGAATGCTCCAACACTGGAAGTTTTTAAGAAGAAACTGGACAGCCATCTGTCCGAAATGGTATAGGGTTTCCTGCCTGAGCAGAGGGTTGGACTAGATGACCTCCAAGGTCCCTTCCAACATTATTATTATTATTATTATTATTATTATTATTATTATTATTATTATTATTATTATTGTTACTACTACTACTACTATCATCATTATCATCATTATTATCATTATTATCATCATCATCATCATTATTATTATTATTACTACTACTACTACTATTATCATCATTATCATCATTATTATCATTATCATCATCATCATCATCATCATCATCATCATCATCATCATCATCATTATTATTATTATTATTATTATTATTATTATTATTATTATTATTATTATTATTATTATTATTTTCAGGGGCCTGCTGGAGAGAGAGGTGAACAGGGTGCTCCTGGACCATCTGGATTCCAAGTAAATTCAGCAATTCTATTCCACCCCTTTACTACCATGCTAGTATAGGACATTTCCCCCTAGTCCTAGCAAGTAAATCTGTTTGTGCAGGGGAGTATAAATAGACACAGGCAGGAGGAAAAAGACTCCCCAGTTCCTGCTGAAAGGAGATGAAATCTGTCTATAGTATTGAATTTTATCTGTTCCTCAAGGGTGTAAACATGTTTTCAGGGTTGCATTTATTGACAATAACTTCCTGCCACATAATTTTATTAGGTACTGAGGACACAACCAGGAAACTACTATTTTTATTTAGTCTGTCTTTTCCTGGGCTTAGTTAATTTCCTGGCACATCCTAAAGTCTATATAACTCACTGTTTACACAGAAGAAACTCTGGAAGAGTGAGAAAGAATGAAGCTGAATTGGGGTGATGTATTAATCAGGGGTGCTGAGGCAGGCAGATGTAGTTTTGTTGCAGATGTTTGAGAACCACAACAGGAATGTATCCATAGTTGTCCTATCATCCAGGTAGGGGGATACTATTGTACAGGTCCAGTATTAGACTTACTTCATGTTTGATGATAAGTTAAAGACTGTTCCTTTGGATCTGAAAGTTCTCTTTTTTGCACTTAGCTGGGGCAGGATGTTACTTTTTGAAGAGAATGAAGTGAGACGTCCTAATACCAAAATAATATCTTGTTTTCAGGGACTTCCAGGCCCCCCAGGCCCTCCAGGTGAAGGTGGAAAACCAGGTGACCAAGTAAGTAATAAATATTTATTACTATTTAGTACATACTACATAGATACTTACCAGTCCGACATGCAGTCTTTCCTGTGTCATTCCTACAGACTTAAAATAACTTCTAGATGTGGAAGTAGTTTGAATTGCCACTGAGCTTAAAGATTTCCAGGATAACACACATAGTGTACATCTTTCAGAACACACTACTTAGGTAGTCTGTAATCATCGAAAGGGTAGTGGTTACCGGTAGGTGCAACACATTGCTGAAAAAGAATTCTTCTGAAAAAGTAACTAATGAGAGGGCTAACCTGATCCCTCTTGACCACAATGGATTATAAATTATTCGGTAATAGCTAAACAAAACTATAGAATTGCAGACTTCTGCATTGACACTGAGCCTGAGTTTCTAATGAAATCATCATGGGGAAAAATACTTCAGGAAAGCTGGTTTAGTTTGCGATGGGCATCTATGTTAGCATGCTGAATAGGTTGAGGCTGTATAACTATACTATACAAGTACTGTATACTAGTGCTTGTATAGTATAGTTATATTTGGGGAGAAATCAATATTTGATTAAAACTTCTTAAAGAATAATATCATTGAAGTTGGAATGGACTGTAGAAATCATCTGGTTCAATCACCTGCTCAGTGCAGGGTCTACTAGAAAATCTCTGCTAGATAACCATTCAACTTATGTTTGAAGACCTCTAGAGATGTTCATTGAGTTTGAACGTAGACCCAGTGTGGGTTTTATTTGGCAGCAGTCCAAGAAAGCTTATGGAGGCTATATCAGAAATTAAGATTTATGGGTACCATTACTTGATATATAATGCTTCCAGTCTTGTGTGTGGTGATGGAGGTAGAGTAATAAAGATCATCATCATAACGACATCGCCAGCAGAAGAATTCAACAGTGTTGACTAAGGCATCCCCTGAAAAACTGCTTACATTCCACCAATAGGTTTTCAGTATCAAAAGTAAATTAGGTGTTTCAGCCAAACAAGGTAGCCAAGAAACCCTGCTATTGCTAAATAGATGAATCACTGTTGAGCTATTTAGTAGGCATGCAGTGCACGAAACAATATATATCACTGTTATTCTGAAATGCTGATATTTGTCTCTCTGGTATTCATAGAACCACTTAACTATTAATAACAATAGGCATAATCATACCAGTCAACTTTTTCAAGCATAGCCATGTATGATCAGAAACAACCAATTTCTCCTGTATATAATTCTCATTATGACTTTACCTTGTAGAGTTTTTTTGCCAATATGTCGTTAGATATTTAAAAATTGAAAAAGCTGAAAAAAATGTCAATCCAAATTAAAACTTAACACATGAGTTGAGTTTTTCTTCACCTGGATCTATGGATTTTGTTTTTTAGCTTGCCATTAGTTTGCTAATGACTAATAGGGTGTCATGTTAATTTTTAGTAGCTTCTTTCCCTCGCCTTCTGTTTCTAACTCTCTTGTTTTGCTTTCAGGGCGTTCCTGGAGAGGCTGGTGCTGCTGGTCTTGTTGGTCCCAGAGTAAGTCACCTACAGTTACATTTGAGCCTCTGAACTTGCTCATAAATGGAGCTGCTGAAACAGCAGCTTGACTCACTACTTATCTGTATAGAACAGGGGTCTTCAAACTTGGTTTTTTTATGACTTGTGGACTTCAACTCCCAGAATTCCTCAGCCAGGGACGCTGGCTGAGGAATTCTGGGAGTTGAAGTCCACAAGTCATAAAAGGACCAAGTTTGAAGACCCCTGGTGTAGAATCTCAATGGCACTAAGGAAAATCTCTCCTTTCTAGGGTGAACGTGGCTTCCCAGGAGAACGTGGACCTGCAGGTGCGCAAGGCTTGGCTGGTGGTCGAGGGCTTCCTGGTACTCCTGGTACTGATGGACCCAAGGTAGGCCACTTCTTTGCCTTATTTTCTTACTCTGTAATGAAGCTGATTCGTTTTGCCACCTAGTGGCTGCCAAGAAGAAGAAAAAGTTGCATTGGACTCTTCCAGAAGAGCTTTCCCTAGCTTGGTGCCCGCCAGAAGTGTTTAGTCAAGTCCCACAATTCTTTGGCCAGTATAGATTGGAAGTTGAAATCCAGTACATCTGGCAAGTACCAGGTTGCAGAAACCCAGCTCCCTGCAATTTTTTGGCAAGTTTGCCATTGCCTCCCTTCTAGAGCTGAGACCTAGTTGGCACTGTGCCTAAGGCGGGACTAGAACTCCCAGGTTCTAGCTTGTTGCTTTAACCCTACATCAAGCTGGCTCTCCTCTGGATATTATCTAGTGCAATTAATACTGTGCCCTATTTTGTTTTTCTTGCCCAGGGTGCAGCTGGTCCTGTTGGGCCTTCTGGGGCCCAAGGCCCCCCAGGTCTGCAGGGAATGCCTGGTGAGAGAGGAGCTGGAGGTATTCCTGGAGCAAAGGGAGACAGGGTAAGTAGTAGCGATTTTCCCTAGAATTTCATAGCACCATATTTTCAAGAGTTGGATGGGCTGGTTTTTTAAAAAAGTGTTGGCTTTTGTTTAGTTGCTTATAATGTTTTGTTTTTTTTTCAATTTCCCTCAGTTTCCTATGTTTTTTTTCCCTCTTCAGTTATTTTTTTTTTTAATTCTCTGTATAGTTTAGTAAAATGTTTTTAAAGTTTCTCTTTGTTTAGAAAAAAGTTTAGGCTTCTTTTTTTAATGATTGATTTTTAGTTAAAAAAGCATTAAATAGTTATAGTGCTGTTTAATTTGTATATATAGTACCACACATTTTTTAAAAAAAATAAATGTCATTTTTTTAAAAGTTTAATAAAATTAAATAATAGACAAGAGCAGAACATTGCAATCTAAGTGATCAAGAGTTTCAAGTTGATATGGGCTACTTACTGTCGTTATTTCTTTGGTATTTTACCAACAGGGTGATGCCGGTGAAAAAGGCCCAGAAGGTGCTCCTGGCAAAGATGGCGGCCGAGTATGTCCACAGCAGAAATCAATTTCACTTCTCTTAAGGCAGCAAAAGTTTTATTTAATGAAATAAATGGATGGCTAGTAGGGAGGGGGAATATGTAACATATTGGTCTATAATTCTAGACTTTAATTAGTGCTGAGTTCCAGAAACCTTGACAATATCTATTAATCTAACAGAGAGCTTTAGAAAAATTAAATTTCAGGATATTCTAATGCTTTTAAAACTTGTGTGTGTGTGTGTCTCTCTCTCTCTCTGTGTGCATGTATGTGTATGTGTGCATGTATGTTTGTGTCTCTGTGTGTGTGATTAAACTTCTCTTACTGAGTGAGATACACTTTAAGCATGTCTGCTCACCCTTTGCAGAGGCAACCCTTCTTATCATCTGGCCACCCTTAGATGATTTACTCTGGAGTTGTCCTATGTTTGGAAGTTATCTTGTATCCAAGAGAATACAGTCTGTGATGATAGCACCTTGTTTTATCCAATAGAGAAGACTCAAATCCCCAATAAAGGATCAATAAAAATAAAGGCTCAGTTAAGCTCTGGAATTAAGTCATAAGTGCTTAGCTTGCTAAACTATAACCCCAAGTGTATTATGGGACAAAGGCATAAGGGGTCCATTGTCCACTGTGTTCAGTTCAAGTGAAGGCACACAGGCAGTGGATCCCAGTGTTGAACTGAGACAATACTTTCCCTGTGCAGGAGGATACAGGCTGTGATGGTAGCACCTCATCTTCTGGATTTTTTAATGGAAAAATGGCATCAGGAGGTGGCCTCCTCATTTAAGCCCTGAAGGAGGACTGAAGTTGGCTATGAACAAGATTTAGTTCCCAAATCTTGTTCAGTATTTACTGTCATAATTGGAGTTGCAGCTATACCACTTTCATTCATTCCTTAACCATATTAGATGGCAGAACATGGTGGACTGAGACTGAGATCCAAACCCAAACACTGGGGAGGATATGCTAACAGCATTAAATTAGAAAAGGTCTGGGGATAATTAGTTAAGAAAAACGTTTACCATTACCTTGTCTAGTGGGCCGTTAGATCAGGCAGAAGAAGACTGACGGTGCTATAGAAAGTTCAGTATAACTTAATTCAAGCGGTATGTTTTGTGCAATTTATGTGTATAGAATGGCTTTTAGTTGAAAATGGCCAGATTCAAGGAAAAAAAGGCTCAACTGTATGAAGTGAGTTACTAGTTTGGTTTGGACCTATTTTGGTTTAATAGGTGAGGATGTAAACACAAGGTTGGGATACCTTTGATCCAGATGGATGGCTCTGGCTCTCTATCAGCACATCTAACTCTTCATTTTCTCCATTGTCAGGGATTGACTGGCCCTATTGGCCCTACTGGTCCTGCTGGCCCTAGCGGAGAGAAGGTAAGAGGTCCTGTCTCTTGTTAGGTCATGTGGCAGCTAGGCAGCTAGAGGCCTCGTGAAAGTCCTCTGAATAGTTGTGCTTCGACAGTAATGTTTCCTCTCACACGGCACTGAGAATTTGGGCTAGGACTGCACATTAGAGTGCCTTAATAGCTATTTCTATGCCTTTGAGAAAACCTGGAAGCTATTCTTTATGACAAAAAGTATACGCAAAACAGTATGCACAACAGGAACTCAACGTTTGCTGTGCTTTTTGACCTAGATTCAGAGAGATGAGGAAAACGTGGTGAATGAAGTATCAATTTGATGTGATTTCATAAGTTTAGAGCTGTACTGATAACCCCGTTATGTTGATATTGATGGGCTTATTGAATTCTTGTGTGTCTGAATGTCATTGATTCCTGGTGTTTAGGAAGGAACCGGAGCATCAGGAATTCTAGCGATGAGAACTGTTCAGTGGGAAGAACATGTTGATAATTATCTATTTACTTTGGCTCTTTTGTTGTCCTGCTCAGTGGAATCCATTTATCTTCTATCCTTATTACTTAGTTAGTCTGGCTAGTCTCCACAGTGTGTGCAAATCTCAGTTTCCCCCACTACACCTGCACGGTTTACAATACAGTCATGAAATGAGCAAGGATTGTGTTCTTATTCTTATTTCCTTATGATGCCCAATGGTTTAGTTGCTCTAATAATAAGCCAATTATCAGAATGTTGAAAGAGTAATTATACGATACAGGTGATCCTCAACTTAGAACCACAATTGAGCCCAAAATTTATATTGTTAAGCGAGAAATTTGTTAAGTGAGTTTTGCCCCATTTTACAACTTTTCTCGTCACAATTGATAAGTGAGTCACTGAAGGGTTAAATTACTAATATGGTTGTTAAGTGAATCTGGTTTCCCCACTGTCTTTGCTTGTTAGAAGGTGGCAAAAGGGGATCACATGCCCCTAGGACGCTGCAACCGTCATAAATATGAACCAGCTGTCAAGCATCCAAATGTAAATCACATGACTATGTGGGATGCTGCAACAATCATAACTGTGAAAAATGATCCTAAGTCACTTTTTTCAGTGCCGTTGTAACTTCGAACGGTCACTAAACAAACTATTGTAAATCGAGGACTATCTGTATGCGCCTTTTTGTCATATTAATAAAACTCAGGACCATTCATCTTACTAGCACTTTAGTCCCATATTGTGTTCAGAGCTACAACCTCTAGCAGAAGAGATTCTCTTTCAGCAACAAATGCTCCATTGTCTTAACTTTTTATCTCCTTTCTGTCCCTGCAGGGTGAATCTGGTCCTCCTGGTCCAGGTGGAGCTGCTGGTACTCGTGGTGCCCCTGTAAGTTTGCTGTCGTTCTGAAACCTTCCAATGAAGTTTGTTGGGATAAATGGGGGACAAGATTCAGGCTGGCCCAAATCCTAATAGGAACTATTGAAACTCCTACGAGCAGCATAGGAACAATGTTAGGTGTACTTTTATGGAATTGTTTCTGTGTGAAGAGAAAATTGGTCCCCTTTCTCCCTATTGTACTATGTAGAAATCAACTCGGAAGGCTCTTGCTGTTTTGATTAACATCTAGAAAAACCCATTAGAGACTAGCTGATAATTCATGAATTTCTGCAAGTTGTGGAAAGCTGCTCACCATTGTATTAATGCAGAAAAGCAGCAGTGTCTATAAAAGAACACACAGTGCTACAGAACTACCCTGTGGACTCTTCTGAAAAGATAATTTGCAAGATCTCTAAGAATATCTTAGGAAACAGCTTGTTCCTAAACAATTGCTGTATAATGTCTGAGCAGTAGAAAGCATATCTGTTGGGTCACACACCAGCCTTATTACAGATCTTATTGTCTATGGAACAGCTGGAGAGATCCTGTCCCTGGACTAACATCTAGAAAACAGAACTGTCCCTACAGCTGCAGAAATGGGCCAATGTGGCCCAGTCTGAGTGTGTGACCTTGGCTCCTTTCCATTTCCGACTGCTGTTTCTGTTTCAGGGTGAGCGTGGAGAAACTGGACCTCCTGGCCCTGCAGGATTTGCTGGCCCCCCTGTGAGTACAGCATGACAGTTCCAAGTTGTCGCACATCTATTATTAAATGGTCCAATCACTCCTGATGTCTATCAATGTGGGTTTCTTTCTCCCCACCCCCACCCCACTTTTCTCCCCAATGCAGGGGGCTGATGGCCAGCCTGGTGCTAAAGGTGAGCAAGGTGAATCTGGCCAGAAAGGAGACGCTGGATCCCCCGGTCCACAAGGGCCATCTGGTGCTCCTGGTCCACAGGTCAGTGAAACCGCTTCCTGAACTGGAAGTGTGCACACACACACATAGTTTGTAAAGCAGCTGCTAACCCAAAAGTACACACAGGTTTAGCACATTGTCAGTGAATTTAGTACTATGTCCCACAGTGTCACAGGCATAGCTTCTGAATGCTGGGAGGTCTATCAGAGGGGGTGGAAGAACTGGGGAAGGCTAGTGTCTGTTGAATGAAGCAGTGCTACATAGACCTGCGATGAAAGGTGCATGAAAAAAACACACCCTGATTTCCTGTTTTTCATTTTTGCTTTTCAACAGGGTCCTACTGGTGTAACAGGTCCAAAAGGAGGTCGTGGTGCACAAGGACCCCCAGTGAGTATTTGGTGAATCGGTTGTTTTTTTTTTTCTTCATGCAGGCCAAAGCGTAGCGTTAATGTTCATCGTTCACAGCTCTCCTTTAATGCATCTCTACTACCAGCATGAATGAGATGTGCTGTGAAGCCATTCTTTAAAATAATGATGATAATGATAAGGGGAATTATCAGCTATGTAGATGAACAGTATGTATTGGAGAATTCAGAAATGATTATTCCACTTGGCTTGGTTGTTAGTATCTGAAGAATAATGTCAGGAGACATCCTTTCCACTTTTATTCTAACCAATGTCAAAAGAGATGTCTGAAGATTAATGAAAATGCGGCTCCAAGACAAAAAGGATTCCACATCCTCTTGTAGACACTTTATCTTGTTGTGCACAGAAAAAAAAATTAAAATACTAATGTCATGTTACAGTTGCCTGCTAGATGGCGGTACTAGTCAATCTGGACTGATGTAAAAAAAAAAAAATCTAAGTGTTGGACTGGATTAAATAGTTAAAAAGAGGTTACAGGCCTGTTAAAAACCATCCCAGAAGAAGACAATCGCAAACTACTTGTATTGTGATTAAAAAAATATATATCATCAAGTGAGAGGCTTAACTTTAATCCTGCCTTTGGATTTTAGGTTACC
Organism: Protobothrops mucrosquamatus; assembly: GCF_001527695.2. NCBI lineage: Eukaryota > Metazoa > Chordata > Lepidosauria > Squamata > Viperidae > Protobothrops > Protobothrops mucrosquamatus. Next base: position 143,880 of record NW_015386858.1, on the reverse strand, counting down.
GTAAGTAAGTGTAAATCAGCCGCCCCACTCCCACCCCAATCTTTGTATTCCCGGCATGTTGAATCATAAATTCCATCATAGTCCTGATGGCTGGAATGGGAGTATTAATTTTTTTTTCTGGAGAGAGTTGTATTGAGAAAGGCTTCTTTTGGTGACATTATGCTCAGCACTTCATAGCACGTGTCTTATAGTACATGTCTTCAAAGCACATTATATTTTTCTTAAGAGAATAAGGTCACTGCATAGTTACTGTCCTTGCTGATCTCCAGGCTCACCTTAGAAGATGCAAATGAGTCAAATCAATAGGAGGTGCTTTTATTAATCACTTTTTCTTGGGAATCAGCAAGTTGTACCTTTATCTTTTAGAATAGAGAAGGTTGCAACTCAATCTGTACCCTTCTGTGAACTCATTGTCTTGCTTGATGCTTTTAGTGAATGTAGATGTTCTGATGAGCTGCAAATTAGAGCAAAAAATGGGCAATTTAATACCTATATGCAGTACAGTGCCTACGTATATTGCTTCTCTGCTTCATCTGACTTCCAAATGTTCTCTTTTTTAAAATTAAAAATAAAATGTTGGAAAGCAGCCATGCTGCAAAGCAAACTGTCAACATAATATTTATTTCCAAGAGTATTTGGAAATATGCATCCCCATTAGCATTTTTAGTAAATAAAAATGTCTGGTAACTACAGCCTAGTGCTTCTTTGGAATACACCCACCTCCCATTCCTTCAGGACAAAGAAGACCATATATACCACGTCCCTCAGGAGAAAAGCAGACGGTAGATTCTGATAGTTTCCCTTCTCATTCAAACTTATGTTGTGACTAGTCCCACCTAGCAGAGCAACCTATGGCCTTCCAAGTGTTTTCCAGCAAACCAAAAAAATCTACCTACTTCTGAATTAGAAAATTATTGGTTGAAGATTTGGGATTAGGGTTCCTAAGTCTACTAGGAAATGGACTTGGGTAATGCAGTCTGTTAGTGGAATTAATACAAACAAGCTATCTGTCATTTATGTCCCCTGAAAGTGCTGGTCCCCTCCATCCAAAGTTGGAAGGAAGCACATCCCTTTTTCCTTATGGCAAATGCCAGTAGAGTCTTAATTCCACGCAGGTCTTCCTTGGAACATCAACCCTGTATTTGATCTTCAGAATCCAGAGGTTTTTCTTTTTTCTTTTAAAAAGAGAAATGAATGTATTGCATCCTGCCATTCCTCCAAGGACTTAAGACAGTCTTGTTTGGCATGATGCCTCGCTTTGTCCTCATTAACAACAACCATGTGGAATAGGTTAGAGACTGAGATAATGTGATTAGCTCAGAGTCACCCAATGAACTCCATGGCTGTGTGGAGATCTGTGTGAAGATCTTCCCATCTCTGTCCAACAGGATAGTCTTTCGGCCACATTTCAGAGGCATATTAATGAAATTAAACCTTAATTTAGCTCTCAAGACATGGGCAGAAAGTCAATAGGGAAGGTTTATCACCACTTGCTCATCAGTGTGTTACATGCTGCTGTTGAGGTGTTCTGCTTATGATCTTCTTTTCTAGGGTGCCACTGGATTCCCTGGTGCAGCAGGACGAGTTGGACCACCGGGCCCCAATGTGAGTTCTTCATTGTCTATCATTGTTGGTTCCTCCCCCCCATTTTAATTATAAATATCAGCAGCGTAGGAATAAAAATGATATAAAAGCACCAGCTCTCTTTCTCAGCTTCAACCACTTTGCGGTACTGAAATAGTAGTTCAAAGTTTCCAACAGGAAACAAAACAAAACATAATTTGACTTTCTTAGGAGGGTACAATTGGAATACCATTTTAAAAAAAAAAGCTTGCCAGATTGCATAGGGTGATTCAGATTAATACAATAAAGCACAAACCAAAATACTGAAAGAGGAGAAATTCTGAAATTTCTGTTCCCTCGCATAGAAACAAGAGATAACTGTAATCAGGAACAGATTCCACAGGGTTGCCTATGGAACAGGCTGTTTGCTAATTGGGCATTAAGGAACTTCTCAAGTTACCTGGCAGGATATTTGCCAGCATAAAATTAATCGGCAAGATTGTACATGGAAAACCTCCATGTCCATAAAGGGTACAGTAGGTTTGTATGTTTGACACCCCTTCCTTTTTAATTTTTATATTCTCTCACTGATTCAAGGCTTGAGAAAGGCCAACTTCCACCCACACATGCTAAGCGGTAGGCCCATTTCACTCCTAACAAATAGACCTCTTGTTATGTTCTTCGTGCTGATGATGCAGCAACCCTTTTTAAAAAAAATACAAGAAGGCCTTAACTGGAGCTACTGTGCCCTTGCCTAATATTGCATCAAGGAGCAGCTAGTTGTGGAGACAATGAAACCCAAGTAATTACTTTTTCTAAAAGACTGGTTATTCGTTGTTACTCCTGGAAAATTAATGTTTCTAGTAGGGTCTTCATGCGGACATAATGTACATTTCCAAACAGTAGCGACTTGAGGTATCCGCAGAGCTAACGCCAAAAGTTCTGAAACTCAACGCTGCACTTTGCTACTCCTAAGAGCAATAATAACCACTTCTCTACGCTCATCGATTTTTTTCAGGGCTAAGGGTCATCAGCCACTACGCCAGTGAAAACCTGCCATTATCAATATTTAATGCCAATCAAGGCAACTCATCTAAATGGCATAGGAGAGGCTCAGCCTCAATTGGAAGAAGCCCACACTCTGCCATATGCATTACATTGTCTCTTCTACCAGAAGTCCTTGCTTAACGACCAGCCACTTAACAACGATTCAAAGTTGCAACAGATCTCAAAGCTACTTAAGATCCGTCCTCAAAGTTATGACTGCAGCACACACACCCTGCAGCCACATGTATTTAGGATGCTTGACAGCTGGCTTACATTTACAACTTGTTGCAGCATTCTGCAGTCATATTTGCCATTTTCCAGGAGAAAACAGAAAAAAATGCCCATTGGAAATGCTGGAATTGCTTAACAGCCACCTGGTTCACTTAATGACCATGGTGACTCACTTTGCAACCATCCTAAAAATGGTCGTAAAATCAAGTCAGGTCACAGGATGAACCACTTAATTACTATGACTTATGACCAAAGTTCCGGGCTCAGTTGTGATCAATTGTGGTCGTAAGTCAAGGACTATTTCTACCCAGTGTGATCAGTTGACTTAGCAACACCTCTTCAATTCTAGTGTCATGCCAGCTCAGAGTAAAACAAGATTCTTACCCTCTTAGCTAACAAGCCCCCCCAGATAGGGAGAGTTGAAGGTTTTGAACCTTTTATGTTATTTAAGGAGTAAAGTTTTAGGGCATCCATATCTCCCACCCTTGGGTCATTTCCCCATTTATGTATTTTAAGAAGAAAAATATTTTAAACCTCTGCTGCATACTGCCTGGCTCTTCAAAGTGTAACCCCCCCTCTCTAGCGTTACTTTTTATTTATATATTCATATATTTAAATTTATTGGTTGTCAAGCTTCAATTGGCTCTGATGAGTTTCTTCTTCATTGGTTTTTTTTCTTCAGAGAATAAAACAGTGTAGGCTTTTTGCCAGTAGAGGGAGCTACGGCACTGAAAAAGAGCACCGATGCCCTTGTCTCTCCTGATCCCTGTTACAAAATAGGTGCAGTCTGCAAGTTGTGATCTCAGACTTTCCAGTCATCTGAATTCTGTTTTCACGGCAACAGTGAAAGCTATAGGATATAATTCAGATCAATGGTCACTGACTTTTAGATGAGCCAATCACAGAGAGGAAAAATCAATCCCTCTTCCTGACTGAAGTAACACTTTTGCTGAATTAGCGGGATGGAAGAAGCATGCAAGCTCATGTTATAGAAGAGGAAGTTTAGGTTGTGATTCTGGCCATAGCTATGAGCTTCTGGCAAGAAAATGACATTTCCAGGAATCCATCCTTATTTCTAGGTTCTGATGGATTTTAGACAAATGGAGAAAAATGCTAAACAATTTTAAAAGATTTGTTCCTTCCTTCCTTTTGGAAAATACTAACTCTCATTATAAGGCACCTCAAACTACAATGCCCCATAAACGAACCTCTGCTCATTCTTTTCTACAGGAGATAGACTTGTGTTTTCCCTGAAAGTCATTCATTTTTATATAAGATTTTGATCTGGGGAGGTGTGTCCTTGATTCCTCAAACCAATCCAACTCAAGCTCATTTCTTTTTAATCAAGACTTCATGTTTTCTTTCTAGGGTAACCCTGGTTCTCCAGGCCCACCTGGTGCTTCTGGAAAAGATGGTCCCAAGGGTGCCCGTGGTGACGCAGGGCCAGTTGGACGCACTGGTGATCCAGGTTTGCAAGGCCCTGCTGGTGTTGCGGGAGAGAAGGGAGAATCTGGAGAAGACGGTCCTCCTGTATGTATTCAGCTTGTCTTCTTGTGTAAGTTACTGAGCTGGCCTGTTGCTACTTCTGATGCAAATTAATTCCCCTTTGTCTTTCTTTTCCTTTTCCCAGGGTGCAGATGGCCCACCTGGGCCTCAGGGTTTGGCGGGACAGAGAGGTATAGTTGGTCTTCCTGGTCAGCGAGGTGAAAGAGGCTTTCCTGGTCTGCCTGGGCCTTCTGTAAGTAGTTAACCAGTTTGAAAAATATATGTTGAAAAGGGTACAATGTACGTTCAGTTCAAAGACAAGCCATTTTACAACTTCTGGATTTGTAAGATGTCCAAAGTTTTTGCCATATTATTTTTTTTACAAAATTGATATGTTAGTTTTTTTAGTGTTTTGAGTGTTAAGCTAAAAGGTGGTTCATGCCATTAGACGCTGAGTCAAAAGACCATTGAGAGGTTGGCAGTTCAGCAGTTTGAAACCCGAGAGAAAGCCGCGTGATGGAATGAGTTCCCGTCAATTTGCCCTAGCTCCTGTCCATCCAGCAGTTCAAAAGCATGCAAATGCAAGTAGATAAATAGGTACCACTTCGGTGGGAAGATACTGGGGACATGAAAGGAGCTCTCTCGGCTGTCTCCTGGGCAACGGTGATGCCACTGGCTAATCCTTTTAATCCGGAAGCACTTTGGTAGGTGCTTCCGACACAAATGTAATGGTAGCGTTAAGCTCTTACTTGTCAGGCATTCTACTGATTTTCCATGGCTGGCTTGTATTCTTTCAACATGGCACCACAACATCCATGAGAACTATACCGATTGTATTGTCTATATTCAACCTCTTGGGATTGAAGCCATTTAAAATGTTGAATAAGCAAAGAGAAATTCTACTATGAATGAAAAATTGTCTTGCACAAATTTAATTTATCTTCTTCCTTAATTAACAAATATGAAAACAAAGCCCATGTTTTGTCACGTCTGGGCATCCAAGACAGCAGAGTGCAAAGTCTAATTCTCATCTGTGAGATGAGCATCTCTCATCCTGTATCTGAAAATTACTATCCTAAAGCAGATTGGAATTAGATTTTTTTTTCCATTAGTAGGTTTGATCCTCTCAACAGAATCAGGAAGAGGCTTTCTTTTTTTCTTTTTTGGGTTTGCTTAACCACACAAGTCTCTGCCTATTCAATCTCTTCTCTTAGAGTGAACGGTTCTAACCCAAACACTGTGTAGAAAAGAAAAGAAAATACTGTCTATGTGAGGGAATGATTTATTCCATGAAATAAATGGTGGGGAAATTTTATCTGGATATTGGAGATAGCTCAAACAATAAGCATTATTAGTTGCTCACACAATTCTGCCAGATTTTTCTGGGAAGTTTCAGTTCATACACGTTTAAAACTCACAAACCGACCTTGCACTAAATAGGTTTCTCATCATCGTGATTATGGAGTAAATCTGTGCAAACAATTTTTGGCTCAAATAGTTGATCTGGAGGAAAAATCGGCTGAGGTTTTTCACTTTGCTTTGCCCAAATTGCTGTCAAAATAGTCTTCTGCCTTCTTAAATTGGCTTTCTTCCCCAGGGTGAGCCTGGTAAACAAGGATCTAGTGGAGGTCCAGGAGATAGAGGCCCACCTGGACCAGTTGGTCCACCCGGTTTGACTGGTCCTTCTGGTGAACCTGGCCGTGAGGTGAGTCTAATTAACCTAGGCATGTTTCTCATCAGGAATACAAAAGTTGCATTTCTGGTTTCTCATACTGAATTTGAGATGAACACTTCTTCTCAAGAGAATGTATATTTAAATAAATATCTATCCTTCCCCATTATGTTGAATTATTTAATTACCAGGCATGATGATGGCCCAAAATGTGACCACAGCATGACACCACATCCAATATTTCAGAATTGTGTTTCAAGGTGTAGCTGATGTAGTCGTCCCCAAGTTCTGGATGAGTTTATGTCCTGTTTCCAAACATATTTATTCCTTGAGTCTTGACCTTTTTTGAAAGTTCTCCCTGGTGAATAGGGTTAAAGCAGAATCAAACATCAATTAAAAGCCTACATTTCCCCTCTGAAAAAGAGCAGATGCCTTTTCCCCATATTACAGACCATAGAGGACAAGGAAGCTCATGACAAAATAGTATTGAGGTTGGCATGATCTGGCAATTTGCAAAGGGGAGAGCTTGGATGACAGCATTGAAGAAGCAGATTCTCAGACTAATAGACAGGGCTTTTCAACTTATTTCTTCGCCCATCACCATCAGCAGATAAATAAGATGGCAAAGGCAATAGAAGCTGCAGCTACAAATAGAGCTTATACAAAAAATTAAAAAAGGATGAATTTGGGAAATGGGTTGCAAAAAGCTAGAAGATTGTGAGGGTTTGGTTCAGTAGCAGATGGGAAGTAATTCTGGTTCTGTGCCCTGTTTGCTATTGCTGATTAGGCTAAAACTTGGCAACTGCAGTATGAAGCCCTTTTTAATAGTATAACAAGTATATTTCAGACAAGCATTTACCAAACCAGAGTTTGCTCAAGTCTGACTTCCAAGAGATAGAGGACACCTTCTGTTTAAGATAAGTAGGTGGTATGGGACAATTCAAGGATCAGCTCATCACAGAACATATGCAGTTTTGTATTAGTAGAAGCTGCTGCTACAACTCTTAATTAGTTGCCAGACCCATGCTGCACAAGCACATTCCTGCCTTTCTCAAAAATAACTATCTCCTTCTTGTTTTCAGGGTAATCCTGGTTCAGATGGTCCTCCAGGCAGAGATGGTTCCCCGGGACCAAAGGTAAATGTATTGGAGGAGTTGATTAGTTCCAGGCATTTATTTTCACTCATTCCTTTTATTTGGTTAGTGTCTCATCACTAACTTGACTAGGAAGTTGTAAGAGATAATAATCTGCCCATACAATCTCAGACAGGATGCCACCCTCTATATGGCTTGCGTTCTCCATTCACATTCTTAGCCCTCATCTTCCGACTCTTAAAAGTCCCATTCTTTTCCCCTGGGGCAGCACAGTTTTCATGATAGAGTGCAGTGCTAGACAACCCAAACTGTTTTTCCCTCTTAGAATGAAGAGTATAAGAGAAGGACTGGAGGGTGGAATTAAGCATGTCATCAGCTTAGAGGCATTACATTCCCACAAACAGTCCAGGTCCGGCCTCTCTTAAATTTTGTTGACCTTTAGCTGGCGCCAATTTAATCTTGAACTTTAATTAATTAGATTCTTGTATATAGGTTTGAGCAATAAATCTTCTGAACTGCAACTTAACGTATGGTCTTAATCCTTTGTGCCTGACAGGGAGGGCAGCATAGATAGAATAGGTGGTGGTTTTAATGTGACATTTTTGCTTTTACTGTAATTCATGTAAACTATCCAGAATCATTTATGAGTAGTTGGCCTTAGATAATTAAATAATAAATGTAAATAAATAACATAAAGGAGGAACTTCTGCAAGGATTTTCTGGAGTCTCATAACTATGTCCTTGTCATACCAGGACTAACCATAACTTCCAAAATGTTTCCCAAATGGCTTGTTCACTTCTAGCATTGACTAAGGTATACTGCGTCTCCTAATAGCATGGACCTGAATTAGAAAAGGGCATGTGTAGTTGTCTCTTACTCCATCCTTCATGTATGTGGCATTAAATATTTGAACTTTGTGTCTTTCCTCTCCCTCTCCAAACAGGGTGAACGTGGTGAGACTGGTGCTGTTGGAGGTCACGGTGCTCCTGGCTCACCCGGGGCTCCAGGTCCTGTTGGTCCAACTGGCAAACAAGGAGACAGAGGAGAAACAGTTAAGTAACAAGGAAGAAGTTAGAAAGAAACCCCTCTTCAAATCCTTTCTGAAAACTACAGTCTTTGATCTTCTCATTGGCAGAAGACTAGGTCAACATATCATTGTTTTGTTTCTTTCCAGGGTCCTCAAGGTCCCATTGGCCCTACTGGCCTTGCAGGAGCAAGGGGCTTAGCTGTGAGTACTTTTTTCCCTTTGTCTAGCTTCACTTTTTCCTGACTTCCTGTAAACATTATAGACTTCCCCCAGAGCCAAAAGCAATCAGTAAAATTGCAGTGATACCATTGCTATATGTAGCCAGGAGAATTTGTTTTCAATAGCACAATGACTAAATGCCACAGGGAGCACTTTCTTGTTTTGCAAAGTCAATTGGTAAAATAGGTTTGGCTCTTAAAAATGTGAACCCTGCTATCTGAACAAAAATAGTACAAGAACAGAGGCCAAGAGCAGCAGAGAAATATACTTGTGTATGTTTATGTGATATTTGAATAGATGTCTCTTGGGTATAATAACCATATGTTCCTTGTACAGGAGCACTTAGCACATTTCTCTGAGACAGGGTAGTCTGTCTTTACCTCTGCTCTCTAAATGGAAGGACAGTCATCCTAACAATCATTTAAAGATGTCTCAGAGCCCTGAAATGGATTCCTTCTTCTCCCAGATAAAATTGAGAAGCAACATGGGATCTCCAAAAATACCATAGCTGTATCTCAAATGTTGATGTCAACGCTGCTAACATTGGATGTTCTTGCTTTGACAACAGATGAAGATGCAGCCTTTTTCTTTCTTATACTGTACTCTTAGAATTAGATGACATTGGGGGAGGGGGAGGAATGTGATGGGAGTTAGTTAGACATACAATATTGAAATAAGAGCTGATAAAGCATGGCTGGGATAACAACTGGGCGGAAAGCCAGCATTTCAAACTAATTGGAGAACGTGATTTATGACTGTAGTTGTAGGAGGGAATTGTGCTTTGATCTACGTGCTGAAGGGAGGGGAAGTCAGATTTTGGCTTAATGTCATGGTTCCGAAAGATGAAACTCTTCAAAGAACTTTGAGACATTGTTTACCTTAAAGAGTCTTTAATCGAGCAGCTATGTACCTGCCGAATCTATGCTGCTCGATTAAAGACTCTTTAAGGTAAACAATGCCTCAAAGTTCTTTGAAGAGTTTCATCTTTCGGAACCATGACAGTTGAGTTCTTGAAATAATATGTGTTACAAATGAATAAGTTGTTTCTAAAATTGAAGTAACTTTTTACCAGATAAGCATAAAAGACATAGTCTACTAATTATTTCACCCAGAAGAGGGAGTGAATGGACAGCTTTCTTATTTATCACTTCAGGTCACCATGAGTGTGTGCCAGACAGCATTCTAGCACTATCAGTCTGTAGTTAAAATGCACTAAAAAAGTTGAAAACATGCCATAGTTTGTCTAATCATAACATTCTGCCAGGGCGTGTATGACCAAATAGAACAGTAGTTCCTTGCCATCTTTTTTAGCCCCCGAGTTACTTTCTACTTGTTCTCTACCACCACCCCAGTTTTCCTTTTTTTCTTGTTTATTTCTTCCTAACAAAGTGGGTACCATTTCAAACCAATAACCTACAGCCATCATTTTTCCCCTAAGTATGCTCACAAGGCCCTCTTTTGGCCCTGGAGACTTTTTTTTTTTTTTGTAGATAAAAATGATGCTGGAGGCCTTTTTGTTTACGTGTGACAAACTACTTTCCATTTTTATTTTATTTTGTTAAAATTCTCTGTAGGCATATTGAGACACAGGAGCATTTAACTGCTTGCTGCTGCTAAAGAAAGACCAAACCACTATAGTCTTCTACTTTAGGGGTCTCCAACCTTGGCAACTTTAAGACTTATGGACTTCATCTCCCAGAATTCCTCAGCCAGCCATTCTGGGAGTTGAAGTCCACAAGTTTTAAAGTTGCCAATGTTGGAGACCTCTGTTCTACTTAATTCGTACGTATCAAGCTAACCTTTCAGTTTCTGGCCAAAGAATCCAGATCTGAATGGTCTGCATTCATGGAAATTAATACTAAATCCAGTGGTATAAACATGTTTCAGTACCCTTAAACTAGGCTCAAAGTAACCATTTTTTTTTAGTTTAATCGCTATAGTTAGTACTGTATCTATCAAGGTAGATGATTGAAATGTTAGGGGAGGGGTTGATGTCATAGCACACTTTGCCAGGAACACAGGAGCTTTGTGACATCAGAACGTAACAACCAGAACTATGAAGCTCACTTGCCAAGCTTGGAGTAGAGCTACTGTCAAAATGAAAGTCAATTATTCACTATTTCTGCTGTGCGAATATACAGTATAGAGCATTGCGGAGTAGCACCTCCACCATCTCCTGTATTCTGTAGCAAGCAAGCTTTCCTGTGCTTCTCTGCTTCTGAAAGTGGCTTGTGTTTTACACTTCTAGGGTCCACAAGGCCCTCGTGGCGACAAAGGTGAATCTGGAGAGGCAGGAGAACGAGGTCTGAAGGGTCACCGAGGATTCACTGGCCTGCAGGGTCTCCCTGGGCCTCCTGTAAGTTTTGATTCCAGCACATCCTTGATAGGATTCAGCCCCCATTCCAGGCTTGCCACAGATTGTGAATGTTCATCTGGGTATGATATGGCCAGTCTAGAGAAAAGAAGGACAAGGGATGACATGATAGCAGTATTTGAGGGACTGCCACAAAGAGGAGAGGGTCAGCTTATTTTTTAAAGCACCAGAAGGCAAGACAAGAAACAATGGATGGAAACTAATCAGGGAGAGAAGCAACCTGGAATTAAGGATAAACTTCCTAACAGCGAGAACAATTAACCAGTGGAACAGTTTGCCTTCAGACATTGTGGGCACTTCATCACTGGAGGTTTTTAAGAAGAGACTGGACAGACATCTGTCTGAAATGGTATAGGGTCTCCTGCTTGAGCAGGGGGTTGGACTAGAAGACCTCCAAGATCCCTTCCAGCTCTATTCTGATTGATGATCTGTTCCTCTGTTGTAGCGAGGATAAGAATCAGTTCGTCTGAAACAATACTATATACATTTCTCTCGACAAAAGGTTTCATAAATAATAACTGTTAGCAAGACTCGTGAACTGAAATTCTGTATAGTAAATAACCCTTAATAAGGCTTGGGAATTTAAATTACCACCCAGACAACTCCAGGAATCTTTGAAAACTGATCAAAGGATCTTCAGTCCAGGAGATAGTTATTACTTGACAATTTCTCCCCCTTCTAATGGCCTTCTCCAAAAGATACAGTTGCAAGATATCTACACTATAGGATGAGTTTGTACCTTCTAATAAATTTCAGACTGTTCTTCAACATGCAGGTACGCAGAGGATCACTGGCATGTTAGTTCATGCACAGAGGTCAATGAATCAAAGATCATAAAGAGGAAGGCTCCATATTGTAGAGACCATTTGGGCTCTTCTACGGAGAAACTATAATGCACAAAATTCAGATTTAACTATACAGCTGTTTTCCTTTCTTCCTTAGGGTCCTTCTGGAGATCAAGGTACATCTGGTCCTGGTGGTCCCTCTGGTCCCAGGGTAAGTACAATCAACAGGGCACTTCAAAAAGGCTAATTTCGTGGACATTTAAGCCATTGATGAACTCTTGATTCATCGGGCACGATGCTATGATTTGCAGAATTTCATTATTTTCCCAAGTGACAAAATTTGATCTAAACACAGAAGTACAGGCTCTGAATTCTTGGATGTTGATTAGTTTAAGGAGAGGAGACAAAGTGGAAGAATATCTCTTGTTTCCCAATCCCCTTCTGGCTCATGTCATAAGGGCTGGGAAGTTCCCACCGTATGTAGAGCATGTCAGATTGGGGAAAGACTCTCATACTGCAATTTTGTTGGAGTAGAAACTTGGAAGTATCAGTGTGCTTCATTGATTGATTGATTGATTTGATTGATTGATTGATTGATTGATTGATTGGACAAATTTATGTTGCAGTCCCGAAGTTCTTTCCCTTGTACTTTTCTTATATAGATAGTGTCAACGCTGCTAATATCGGATGTTTTTGCTTTGACAACAGTTAGAGATGCAACCATTTTCTTCTTATGTTTTACTTTTAGAGTTAGATGATGCTGGAGGAGAAGGAATGTGCATGAGAGTTTAGATAGACATAATAATATTGGACTTAGTGTGTGAACCACGGTTAATGAAATAAGAGATAAGAAATGGCGGGTTGGAGATCTGGAGGGAAAGTCTGCATTTCAAACTAATTGGAGAATGTGATTTATGACGGTAAATTAGAGGAGGGAATTGTGCTTTGATACTATGTGCTCAGGGGAGGGGAATCCAGTTTTTGGCTTCGACTGTGTTAGTGCTGATGCTGTGCTTCTCAAATAAAGATTCTTTAAGGTAAACAATGCCGCCTTCTTTGAAGAGTTTCATCTGTCAGAACCATGACAGGTAGCATTTGTGGGCAGCTGATTTGACTTTTTTCTGGCTTTCTCCTAGGGTCTCCCAGGTCCTGTTGGTCCCTCTGGCAAAGATGGCTCTAATGGGATGCCTGGCCCTATTGGCCCTCCTGGCCCTCGTGGTCGTAGTGGAGAAACTGGTGCAGCTGTAAGTAACTCAAAAAAAAGCTATAAATACAGGTAGTCCTCAACTTATGGCCATGATTGACCCCAAAATTTCTGTCACTTAGCGGGACAGTTGTTAAGCGAATTTTGCCCCATTTCGCAACCTTTCTTGCCACAATTGTTCAGTGAATCACTGCAGTTGTTAGGTTAGTAACAGTGAACCTGGCTTCCCCAATGACTTTGATTGTCAGAAGGTCGCAAAAGGGGATCACATGACCCCGGGACACGGCAACCGTCACAAAGATGAGTCAGTTGCCAAGGGTCTGAATTTTGATCACAATTTTTGATCATGGGGACGGTTGTAAGTGTGAAAAATGGTCACGAGTCACTTCTTTCAGTGCCGTTGTGACTTGAAACCGTCACTAAACGAATGGTTGTAAGTCAAGGACTACCTTCAATGGAAATAAAAAAAGTACAAGATATTACATAAAGGACGTTGGCATTTTTTTTCCCCTTGGAGAATGAATTGAAACACAAAGTGTTTTGATTGAATTTTATTGTTCTGTGAATAAAAAAATACATGGAACTCCACAATATGATGAAATATTTACTATCTATTTGCTTGTTACCTATTTTATTTATAAGCTATCTGATTCCAAAAGGCATTTCTAATTAGAGACTAGCAACTATATGCCATTTGCACATACACCCTGAGCTTTGTTTTAATCGTGATTTGTTGAAAAAACTAGAAAAAAGTCTTATAAAAATAACCATGGCTTGTCTAGTCAATTTCTGGCTTATAGCTGTTTGTCCTTTTTAAGCTGTGTTTATCTTTTACTTAAGTGATGCACAGATTCAAATGAGATCAGCAGAAAATAACAAAAAAATGCATATGTATTGTACTCACTTGCACATCGTGCTAAGCCAGAGTTATAGCCAATAGTTAACAATCCCTCTTCCTTTAGGTTTAAATTGTGAGTTGACTACCTGAAAACATGTGGTTTATTTACTGGTTGCATTTAGCAAAACAAGCTTAAAAAACAAAGCAAATACTATATGATGCTTCGTGTGATATTTCAAAAAGCAGACTGACTCATTCTTCTGACTCAAGGCCACTAAAAACTGTGCTAGACCATCCTAGGTCACCTTTACTCCCAGCAATGGCCCAAGTTTGATCTAGACTTGTCTGCAACTGCAGGTACATGTTGATGCATACCTAGTCTGTGAAGGGGTTGGTGGGTAAGTGTAGGTTGCAGGTGGTTGCAGATGGGCCACCACAAACATCTCCCAAATCTCAACTATATGTTGTGTGGAGTTGTGCATCCTGCATGCTGATTGGTTGATCTGACCGCCTGTTGGGAGGCGGGCAGAAGGCAAGGCACATTCAAATGACAAGATGGAGCAATTAGAGGAGAGATTTGCTGACAAAGTGAGGAGATACAAATATAGTGTAAATGCAACAGTTATGCAACTGTCTCTGAATGACAGACACATACGTTCTCTGACGTGCAGTCATGCAGAAGTCTAACCCCAACCTAAGGAAGCTGTAAAGAGCTCTACCAGTGTAGGAGATGGGGTAAGGACTAGATAGGGGTAAGGATAAGGTCTAGGGGTGATATGATAGCAGGTATTCCAGTATTTGAGGAACTGCCACAAAGAAGAGGGGGTCAACCTCCAAAGTACCTGAGGGCAGGACAAGAAACAATGGATGGAAACTAATCAAGGAGAATAGCAACCTGGAATTTAGGAGAAACTTCCTAACAGTGAGGACAATTAACCAGTGGAACAGCTTGCCTTCAGAAGTTGTGGGTGCTTCATGGAGGTTTTTAAGAAAAGACTGGATAGCCACCTGTCTGCAGTGGCATAGGGTCTCCTGCTTGAACAGGGAGTTGGACTAGAAAACCTCCAAGGTCCCTTCCAGCTGGATTGATTGATTGATTGAGATATTTCTGTTCTAAGACAAGTCTGTTAGAACTGTCTCCTTTCTTCTTCTCTGATAGGGTCCTCCTGGCAACCCCGGACCTCCTGGTCCTCCCGGCCCACCTGGAGCTGGGATTGATATGTCAGCTTTTGCTGGCCTTGGCCAGACTGAGAAAGGCCCTGATCCAATGCGCTACATGCGATCCGATCAGGCTTTCACCAATTTGCGGCAGCATGATGTTGAGGTCGACTCCACCCTGAAGAGTCTCAACAACCAGATTGAAAGCATCCGAAACCCTGAGGGCAGCAAGAAGAACCCAGCTCGAACCTGTCGTGACCTGAAACTATGCCACCCTGACTGGAAGAGCGGTGAGTCTCTAGGCCAGGGGTCTTCAAACTTGGCCCTTTTATGACTTGTGGACTTCAACTCCCAGAATTCCTCAGCCAGGCACGTGTGCCTGGCTGAGGAATTCTGGGAGTTGAAGTCCACAAGTCATAAAAGGGCCAAGTTTGAAGACCCCTGCTCTAGGCGAAGTGCCCTTGCCTGATTTGGGATGGACCGGAGTGCTGTCAGCTCATTATATAAAACTTACACCCAGAAATAACCAAACGATTCGCATTCAAAGCATATATAAATATCCCTCATAGCAAGAGTGGCTTAGATATTTTTGATTCCTGCCACCCACATGGCTTCTTCAGCAATTTTTGATTCCTGCCACCCAGAAATATGTGATAAGACGCAGTGGTTAGGATGCAATATTGAAGGCTAATTAGAGCCTGGAGTTCAATCCTGACTGGCTCAAGGTTGACTCAGCCTTCCATCCTTCCGATGGGGACCCAGATTGTTGGGACCAATATGCTGACAGTGTAAACTGCTTAGAGAGGGCTGTAAAGCACTATGGAGCGTTATATAAGATGCTGTAAGTTGTGTTGATCGAAATCACTGAAGATATGAGACATACTATGGCTTGTAAATTTGGGCATATTCCTTTACCCAAATGTCACTGGAAGCCACACTGTACTAGAGAGAATGATTAAGAAAGTAGCTCTCCTTCCCTAAGCTCAGATGCACAATCTGTTATTAGAGGGAATCAAACAACACAACCTAAAAATGATAGATTACAGTCCAAAATATTAACGTGGACTATGGAAGTTGCCTTGCAAGAAATCAATGACCTTTTTTCTTGCAACTGCTGGTGGGATCTCTCTTCAGAGTCTCATACGTGGCACTGTCCGTCTGAAGACTGTTCACCTTGGCTTTGTAGTCATCTATGTTCAGGACAATTATGACCTGGATGACTGAGAATCTCCAAAGACATGTACTATGGAATCTTTAATCATTGAATACTGTAATGGTGATGCTCCCCCATATGTACTCAGTAAACATTAGATATATGTTAATAAATCAGTATCATTGGATGAAGCTAAACCTTTCAAGAATCTTTAAGATTTACCCTTCTTTGTTATATCCAGAGTAGATATTTCAGCCTTTATTGTTTCACTTTTTACATTCATGTCCTGATTAATAATCAATTTCATTCTACTGTGGAAATCCTAACTCCAGTCTAATGTGATTAGTGAGGCATCTGGTGCATTAGTTAGACATCCGAGGCTACCCTTGGATAGGAAAATGGCCAGTGGAGGAAGTTTTTTTGTGACCAAGTGTGACGAAAAATGGAATATATATGCATGCATATGAAAAGAGAGAGAGAGAGAGAGAGAGAGAGAGAGAGACAAAACACACTCTTGTAACTAACTTTGTTTCCCTTTTGACAGGCGATTATTGGATTGACCCCAACCAAGGCTGCACTTTGGACGCCATAAAGGTTTTCTGCAACATGGAGACTGGGGAGTCCTGTGTCTATCCGAAGCCAAGGAGCATTCCCAGAAAGAATTGGTGGACAAGCAAGAACAAGGAGAAAAAGCACATCTGGTTTGGAGAAAGCATCAATGGAGGCTTTCATGTAAGTAGAAATAATCAATACCTGCCCTTGCATTAGGCTGATTTGGAGAGAGTGCCAATTTTCCACGAGCATCCCAGTTTCCTTTCTCAGCTTTTCTGTGTTAACTTCGTTTAGTAACCGCATTTTTTCTGTAACACTGTGTGAAGGAAGAGTGCTGAATCCCACAGCTTTGTTTCCATGCTTTGTCCTTTTGGCAACTATGTGTGCTTTCTGTTTCTTCTGCCTTGGCTCTTTTAAGATTTCCATGTCCTAATGGCTTTGCCTTGTCCTTTTGCAGCTTAGCTACGGAGATGACAACCTGGCTCCTAACACGGCCAACATCCAGATGACTTTCCTGCGGCTCTTGTCTTCTGAAGGCTCCCAAAACCTTACCTACCACTGCAAGAACAGTATTGCCTACATGGATGCAGCATCTGGCAACCTTAAGAAAGCTCTCCTGATACAGGGATCCAACGATGTGGAGATGAGAGCTGAGGGCAATAGCAGGTTCACCTACACTGCCTTGCAGGATGGATGTACGGTAAGTAGAAAAAAAAGCAATCATGATTTATTGGGGATATTGCTAGATGTACTGTAAATAGAAAGAAGGCAACCATGTCTGAAATGTATAGGGCTTCCTGCCCGAGGAGAGGATTGGACTAGAAGACCTCCAAGTTCCCTTCTAACTCTGTTATTCTGAATGATTTATTGGAGATTAGGATTCTGTCTAATTGGGTGGCATAATACCCTCGGTCTGGACAACATACAGTGAGAAAAAATTGCAGCAGTATCGTCTGCATAGAGCAAATTTCTAATCATAATTTTATACCTGATTCCAAAATAATTTTTGAGCTCTGGTCTTGATGATGAGTTGTTTTATTTATTAAAATTGGGCTAGTTACTACCAAGAAAGTAAGTACAAATACTACACAATTGTTTGATTCAATTGTTTGATCATAGTGATAGTACCAAGCTTAGCTTGCTGATCAAAGAGATTAGCAGAGATTTCCATTTCAGCCAAGTAACCAGTTAGATTTTTCTGTAGCTGGATCATTCTTCGTAAGTAATGAGAACATTCCTGAGTAGGATTTTTTTTTTTTTTTTTAGCGATGCAAGCTTTATAGCTAAAACAGGATGATGGTTTTAATTACAGGAAATTCACCCTAGGGCTAGGAAAGGCCTTGCATTTAGCAAGCCCACCAGGAGTTGAAAGAACATGTGTGCTCTTTATATGTGTACAAGGGAAAAAGTCAGAAGGCGTGATCTCAGATTAGAAGTTTCTTAGATAAAGAGTGACAGACATGGAAACAACAGAGAGTAAATCTTAACTCTTAGTCTACGCTCTATTTCCTGCTTGCGGTCAGGTGGGGCTGAGATATTACTGCCAGTAAGTTCACACTTCCAACATCTCAAAGGGATGAAACTTAAACTGGATGCATGAACTGCTCTTATGGGCTATACTGCTGGGTTAATAATTGAAGTAGTACACGTAGCCCTTGCTTAATGATCAGCCACTTAGTGTTTTGACAGAAACCACCCTAAAAGGTACTTACAACCTGGTTCTAGGGTTCCATTTGCTGCACACACCCTGCAGTCACATGATCAGTTTGTTGCTTGGCAACTGGCTTGCCTTTGCAGCCAGTTGCAACATTCTGTGGTCCTGTGACATAATTTATGAATGATTTTTGACAGAAACTGACCTTTTCAGCAGGTTTCTGGCAAAAAACACCCATAGGAATGCCTTGACTTGCTTTAATGACCGCAGTGTTTATTCACTTAACGACTGCAACAAAAAGATTGTAAAATTGGGTCAGTTATGAGGGTGCCTTGACTTATGACTGTCATGACTTACGATGGAAATTTCAGGCTCCATTAGGATCATAAGTTGAGGACTACCTGTATTGGGTAAATTATAGTAGACTATATCAGATTGAAAGGAAGAAGAGAGACAGTTCTGAATCCAGTTCTGTAGGGAAGTCTTCTGTTGACCATATTATATACTCTGTCTTTCCCAAGTTATCAAAAAGAAGTTAAAACTATATAAAGCCAGAGAGATTTGTTCTAGTATTTGAAATCCGCCACATTATTTTATTCATCAGAGCAGGCAGGATATAGTTCCATCAACCCACCCTGTCTGAAAATATAACTATTCAAGAGAACATTAGACCCTGATCTTCTAGAATCCCATAATCTGCTAGAATCCCATACCAGATCCATGAGCAGGTGGTGTGATGTTACCCTTCAGAACTACATTGCAAGCAAAACACGACATCATAATTCCCCCCTCAGATTTCCATAAAATTCCACTGATTTGAAAGTAGACGCAGCCAGCCTAAGCATGCCATGCCTTCCAGATGTATGATTATCCAAGCACCTCATTGAAACCGGAGTATAAAGCTCTTGAAGTAATGCATCCTTGCATGCGTGTGTCTGTTTTCACCATTCCAGAAACATACCGGAAAGTGGGGGAAGACCATCATTGAGTATCGATCTCAGAAGACTTCGCGCCTGCCCATCATTGACATTGCACCTATGGACATTGGTGGTGCCGATCAGGAATTTGGTGTTGATATTGGCCCCGTGTGCTTTTTGTAAAAGGAGAACAAACCCTGAAATCAATATTTTTTTACCAACCCAAGTACTTCCCAATCACTTTTAGAACTTCTGCACTGAATGGCTGAACCAAACTCCTCCCTTTCCCTCCCCCCCCAAACCTTTTTGCTTACATTTTGGACTCTCTTTATCAGTTTCTGTGGCCACCATTGCTTGAGTAGATCACGAAGCCAGCAAAAGAAAGAAAGGAAGGAAGGAACAACTAATAATGGTATTATTTATTTATTGTCTTCCTAGAGGACCTTTCTTGGGTCAGGTGGTGATAGGAAGCTCACAAGCATATATGAAGGGTCCTCCCCTCCAGGTTGCTGATGTCCCCAATCCTGGTTGTAGCCAAATCTTCTCCCCACTCCATTCCGAGTGTGTATCAAAGCAAGATTACTGTGTACGATACTAAAGATGGTGCTATTATTGTAAAACAAGTCTGTATTTTTTAACATCAATTGATATAAAAACCTTCTTTGGAAAGTAACAAGTTGGTCTGATTATTTTTGGTTTTGTCTATGGTTATGAATTCTATTGACTGGTGCCCCAACTTTTTATTTTCCTTTTATAAAATCAAATCAGCTGTAGGGTCAATGTTTAAACCTCTCCAGTATTTATGCTAACTTGCACGCTAGAAAACAAAGGCAATCCCCCCCCCCCAAAGTGATGTGTGTTTTGGAAGAAAGAATACTGCCTTTCCACTCACACAGATAAGTGACAGTGCTAATTTTTTGTCCTATCTTCAACTCCATTGTTTGGTAAGACTTAGCTGGCCACCAGCATTTTCTTATAAGCATTGCTAATGTTGGTTTATAAAGCGATGCTACAGCTCTGGCTGACTGTAAGCATAAACTAAGTTCTCTTGAATTATATAGTCTTCAACTGGCCTAACAAAAAAAATAGTAAAACTAAGGACCCTAATTCTCTGTTGAGGAAATCAAAATATGATGAATCATTGTTGTTCAGTTGCTAAGTCATGTCCGACTCTTTGTGACCCCATTGACCACAGCACACCCGGATCCCCTGTCCTCCACTGTCTCCCTGAGTCTGCCCACACTCATGCCCGTTGCATTAATGACACTATTTAACCCTCTCAGCCTCTGTCATCCCCTTCTCCTTTTGCCTTCAATCTTTCCCAACATCAGGGTCTTTTCCAATGAATCCTCTCTTCTCATTTGGTGGCCAAAAGATTTGAGTTTCAGCTTCAGAAAGATGAATCATATGCTCACCATTTCTGAATGAATAAAATATACCACCGATTGTGATGGCAGACAGAGCACTGTTATATGACTAAAAAAAAATATAGGCAATGGTAGTACTTTCTAGCATTGAAATGCAAAGCAAAGGACTCTGAGAATGTTTACCTTCCCCCTAAAAGTCAGCTTGGACAACAAAGTCTGGAGATACACTCAAAAGATTAGATTCAAATCCAGTGTTGACCACTGAAACAAACAGGATTTTAGTTACAACTGATCAGCGTCTCCATTTATTTCAATATCCAAAGATATTTAATTCCAAACTGTAATTAGTAACAGATTCTGTACAACTACCCCACAGTCTTATTCGAAACAATAAAATAATGTATCATTACCCGCAACACCAGAAAGGGTTAAAAAGGATTAGAAGAACAATCCATCAACATCTCTTAAGTCCTGAGAAACTTTCACAGTTATTGAAGATTAACACTCTGGTCCACCATCTCAATTTATCACAATGAATTCAAAACTCACAGATTTGGCAATGTATGGTCGTGGGGGTGGGGGTTTCATCAGCTGCCTGGTCTAACTTCAGACTTCAACCTACCTTTTGAAGAGACTCAGATGCTGGCCATCTCTGAGTCTCCATATCTCCATATGGGTCTTTTCAGCATATTACAGGAAGGACTGATCAATGCTTTAGTCATCTCTGCCTTCAAGAAGGAAGTACGATTAGCAGCAATAGTTGTTACATTTTTGCAGAAGATTCTTTTTGGTTACATCCTTGTTTTGGATATAGTTGGAAGTGTATGTACTTTCCATTCTTTTTCAACTTCTGAAAATATGTATACATTTTTCACAACACAGATCAATTTATCAAAATAGAACTGCAACTATTATGGGTCAGAAGTTGCCATTACGGATGCTTGGAAGCATCAAATGAACACCTCGATGTAAAAAAAAGATGCTGAGACTCTAGAAAGAGTTCAGAGAAGAGCAACAAAGATGATTAGGGGGCTGGAGGCTAAAACATATAAGGAACGGTTGCTGGAATTGGGTATATCTAGTTTAATGAAGAGAAGGACGAGGGGGGACATGATAGCAGTGTTCCAATATCTCAGGGACTGCCACAAAGAAGAGGGAGTCAAGCTATTCTCCACAGCGCCTGAAGGCAGGACAAGAAGCAATGGATGGAAACTAATCAAGGAGAGAAGCAACTTAGAACTAGTTAGAATGGTTAGAACAATTGATCGGTGGAACAACCTGCCTCCAGAAGTGGTGAATGCTAAAACACTGGAAGTTTTTAAGAAGAGACTGGACAGCCATTTGTCTGAAATGGTAGGGTTTCCTGCCTGAGTGGGGGGGGGGGTTGGACTAGGGTCCCTTCCAACTCTATTATTAGTATTATTGTTATTATTATTATTATTGATCATCACATAGTCAGCCAGATTTTCGGACTGGATTTGGCATTTTTGTCTACCTATCGAGTCCTTACCAAGGATGATGATGATGATTATTATTATTAAATGTTTCCCAGTTAGAAAACTGAAAAGAAATTGAGGGATGAGTAATACTTTCACAAGGCCTGGCATCTGTTGGCCCTCCTGTCTCCAGAACTATCTGATTTGGCATAAACAGATTCTCATAGTGCGAGACTGACTATACTGCAGAATCTTCACATGGACGGGGATTCATATAGAGTTAGGATGGAGTTAACTTTCAACGGCAGGCATGGGAGTAATTGCCAAGTACAGGCAATAAGGGGGCTGAAGACATACTAACTGTGGGAGTGGCTGCTGCCTGCATGCCAGTCAGCTATTGGGCAGTCAGCAGTTATGTAGGAAAAAAATGTCCCTTCAAGTCAATTTTGACTCCGGGCAAATGCTCCCTGCAGTCTGTTTGGCAGCATTTTTCAGAAGTAGCTTGCCAATTCCTTCTTCACTTTGTCTCGATTATCTTCCTTTAAACAATAATCCTTGTCACTGCAATACACCCTGGACCATGAAGAAGCCCATCTGCAGAGTGTCTTAATTATAGGCTGGACCCTTCAGTGGACTGAAACTTCTGATGTTGCATTCTTGTGACTCGGTAGACTTAAAGAAGGAATGGAGAAATCAGCATCATACTTGGCCAAATTCTGCCTTCTTCTCGTTCCCTTTCAGGAACAACAACAACAAAAATTTCTCTAATAACATCCTTTCACTTGGCTAGTGGACATTTACAGAGGTTTGGGGATGAGCAAATTATCTGAGCTCAAGGCATATTCATTTCAGTTCTTTCCAGGAAAAAGGCACTTCCTTTAAAACACACTAAAAACCATACAGGCCTGCAGGATTGAGGTACTGACAAGCCTCACTATCTACAGCTGGATGAGTTTGCTCTGAACTTGCACTCAGTCCTTACATCTTGCCCTACTCAGTGGTGTTGCTGCTCCTCTTAGGGTCTTCTCCCAAGGGTGGGTGGGGCTGAAGGTGAGCAGCATTCTCAGGCAAAGGTGGCTGGTAACGGTAGCGGTAACCATAAGCATGCAGATGGTAGGTGAGGTATTCCAGGGTGTACATCAACTCTGAGTTCACATAGTGGAAAGACACAGCCAGGTCAGAGCAGCACTGAGGTCCCTGAGGAACACAGGAAAACTGGGGTTAATTGCTGAGGCTAGACTGCAGACCTACATATTGTAAGCTGAGGAATATGGGAACCTTCAGATGTAACTGAATTGCTACTCGTAGCAGCCCTTGCAAGCCTACCTATGATCAGGTGCACTGACAATGTCTTTTTGGAGATATTCAAATAGCCAACTTCTAAATATTTGTGGTTTATTTAACAGAAAGCAGATGGAGTAATCCAGACAGCAGATGGGGGAACACAAATATTTATTTATCAAATTTATATGCTGTTCATCTCGTTATCTGATATAAGGAACACTGGCTTAAAAACAGGGTAGTATAGTGATAGAGCCAAGCTTGTGTAGCCTACATCGAATATACCCCATAAAACCCTGTGTTTGCATGAGTTAATTGTATAGCATACGGTATTCTGAATATTGGGGCTGCAAACAGTAACTATGACCATTGTCTTTTAACCATTGAAAATCCTGCTGTGAGTCCCTGTTACTCACAGTTAAATTTTTATGGTCTTCTCTTCCAAAGTGCCCTCTTTGTAAAATTCAAAATCTGGGGATGCGGAGAGATTAATTTCTGAGCATACTTGATTCTGAGCTAACTAATCATTAGATAGATCTATGGAATATTCATAGTCTTAAATATTTAGGTAGAGCAAAGTGAGTGCTGCATCTCCACTTTTGGAAAGCCACTTTTCCATGGGACCATCGTAACCTACAGGATGAAAGCATCCACCACCAATGAAGTCTAATAAATGTGTAAGAATTACTGTGAATGTAATTTATGATTTGTGTTTTCTTATGGACAGTGACCACCCAGATGTCCCAGTAATGGTACAAAACAATAATAATATCTACAATCTATTCTAGAGTAAAAACAGGAGTACATAGTTACTGACAATGCTTTCATGTAGCATGGAAAGCTGAATGCTTGGTTGCAACATGCCAGCTGTAAGAGCTTGCCACGACACATTTTACAGGTTCCTTAGTTCCTTTGTATAAGACTGAGTCCTGGGCCAGCTTTCACTATTGATCTTGTTCACTGGGAATTTGGGAAATTAAGAACTCCAATGCATTGGTCTAGGAAATTCTCAATCATCCAGGTCATGGTTGTCCCCAAAGTGCTTTTTCAAAAGGCAACTGACTTTGTTTTTCCCTGAGGATTTTTGCTTCTCATCCAAAGAAGCTTCTTCAATTCTGAATTAAAGAAGCTTCTTGGATGAGAAGCGAAATGTCTTTAGGGAAAAACAAAGTCCAGTTGCCTTTTGAAAAAGCACCTTTGGGACCCAAAGCATTGGGTTGTAGAAGTCACTCTAACATCCCAAATCTCTATTCCCTGAATCTGTACATTAGATGACCTGTTTATATGAATATGATTGTTTCTCAAACGATCAGGAATAAATGGAAAAACAAAATATGGTTCCAGAAACAATGGCACTGAGAAAGTATAGCCAATCCATTTCAGGACTATTTTGACATTCCTGCATGAATAATTTCAGCAATGTCCCACGAGTTCTTGAAAGATCTCAGGAGAACTAGCTTTGATCTGATGAGATTTCTGCAACCTCAAGTAAGATGGGCTCCTGTTGGGAGGTCTGGCAGGCTCTTGATTCTGCTTGTTAAAAAAAAAGTCACAAGAAACTATTCTGTTAAGAAGAACACAGATAAGAACAAGGAATTTATGACTTTACTAGATATTGCTGAACCACTGAGCAGCCTTCATGGAAATCCTTGCTGGTTTGGGCACAGTGGCCCTTGAGATATTGAAGAGCCACAAGTTCCTTGCTCTGATATTATAAAAGCATTTAAAAAGACCCTCATTCATCCACATAATTATACATGCATACATGAAGTCAAAAGTAATCTGCATTTGAAAGTTGTCTGAAAGAGCAATTACAGTTGGCTTCTTTCCATTTCAACTAAGAGCAAGCATTAGCTAATCTACAATTAATCACTTAATCATCGTCTAGGGTCACTGAATCCCAATACTAAGATTAAACATATTTCTGGCATCTTTGCCCTCAAATTCCTCACTTCAGTTTATTCTTTGGTCAGACAGGGTTATCCATCCATGTTTCACATTTGTCCACTTACATGGGCCCAATGGGATCCTTTTGCTCATCCAATGTTTCCCCCATCCCCATCCCATGGCTCAGGATAGCATCAAGTGATTAATCCTGCAAAGCCCGAGGCAACATAATTGCGAAACTTTAGGCTTGAAAAACTACCGCTCAATGCAAAAAAAGAGAAAGAGAGCGAGAGAATTACTCCTTCTCTTATACCTTTGTGGGGGAACAGGTTTGTAGGGTAAGACTACCTGCTGAAAATCTGTTTTCTAGGCAAATACAAAAGTAAATAAGCCAAGCCTTCTCTTTTATCTGGCCAACCTACACAGAGAGAAACATGTCCCATCCACAATAGACTTGCCAACAGCTGGAGAGGCATTTCTATCTTATGAACCTTATGAATACGCCGGAAACATCTAAATGGTTGACTTACAGGTAAGCAGTGAAGCTGCTGAAGAATCTGTGGTCTTCAAATTGTGGCTGTATATTTAACCCCATTGGTCTCAGTAGCATAGTCTATGGTTAGAAAAATGGGAATTGTAGTAGCTCCATGTCCATGGTTCCCATTCTGTATTGTACAGCTACACTCAGCAACTTACAGGTCCAGGGAATAGCCATCCACATCCAAGAGATACCAGATTCAGGCACCTCTGAGCAGGTCTACGACAACTTGCCACAGCCAACTTACCATGACCAACTCGCCACAGGACAACTCGCTGCAGGACAATTCAACAACTCAATTTACTTATTTAAAATAGCTCAACAATATTTTAATTTTTGTCGTTCGCATTTCATTTTATCCCTCCTTTGGCATCCTTTCTTTAATGATTCTACTCCATTATTTCTTCAATATTAGTGTAACTCTTGTCCTGTGGCGAGTTGTCCCATGCTGAATTGTTCCGTGGCGAGTTGGCCGTGGCAAATTGTCCCATTCCGACTCTGAGCAGCACTGAAGAAAGTTCTTGACAGAAAACCCTAAAGCAGTGGTTCTCAACCTGTGGGTCGGGACCCCATTTGGGGTCGATCGACCATTTCATGGGGGTCGCCAAGCAAGGCTGTCCACCATTTTTTTGTCCATTTTTTTCCCCTTTTCCAGCGGGTGCCTTACCTCCCTTGGGCTGGGCCAGCTGGTGGTCGGCCTGCTCCGTTTCTGCCACTTGCCAGGTACGCCTCGGCCGGCGCAGGGGGCGGAACCATGCATGTGCGGCGCTCCCGGCAGGGAAAGTCCTCGACTTACGACCGGTTGGGTAGTCTTCGACTTACGACCGGTTTAGTCCTCGACTTACGACCGGTTGGGGTCGCGGCATTAAAAAGGTTGAGAACCACTGCCCTAAAGGAAACTGCTTCACCCTTGCAGGAGAAAGCTTATTGTGTCACATACCTCCACAATAGGATAATAGCAATAAGCCCAGTACCAGGAGCTTTTTGAGACCTTCCCCGTCAAGTGCTGCTCAGGCACAAAAGGGTGGAAGGTCTCCCTCTGCCTCGTATCCCGGGAGTCGCCGGCCTCCACGCCCATCTTCTCCATGCACTGGCCCAGAGCCACGTCCTCCACTGAAGACGTGTGGCTACAGACTTTGGTGGCAAAGCCGGCAATGTAGCGACGCAGGGCCTCCTTGCTCAGGATGTAGCCCCCGCCCCCACTCATATAGCCTTGCTTGGCAAAGGGTCGGAAGCGCTTCCCAAAATAGATGGGCCTGTCGGAGGAGTAGTTGGAGAGCAGCCATCGGAGGTTTTCAAGCACCACAAAGGTATCGTCATCTGCTTTGAGGAACCAGTCGGCCTGCTCAAAGTGATGTTGGTGCACGTAATGGAAAGCCCTGATGGTTTTCCAGTAGAGCTGGTCCCTGCCTTCCTTGGTACCCAGTCCTACAGCGGGAAAGACTTTGTCTTCCGCTGAACTCATGAAAATGACCACGTTGCAATGACGGGCCCAAGTGGCGTTGACATGGCGGGCTTTCTTCTCCAGGTTTTGGGGTCCTGTCATCACCCAGCACAGAATCCGCACCTTGTCATACAGTTCATCTGCCACGCTGCTGTCCCCACCTGAGGAAGAGGGAACCTAAGAGTTACCATTTTTTCAACAATAGGTCATCTTAGGAACCTAAGATTTATATATACTAGATACAGGTAGCCCTCGACTTACAAAGTTCATTTAGTGACCGTTCAAAGGTACAACAGCACTGGAAAAAGTGACTTATGACCCGTTTTTTTCACACTTGGGTCTGCTGCAGCATCCCCCCATGGTCACGCAATCAAAGTTCAGACGCTTGGCGACTGGCTCATATTTGTGACTCTTGCAGTGTCCCGGGGTCCTGTGATCACCTTTTGTGACCTTCGGACAAGCAAAGTCAATGGGGAAGCCAGATTCACTTACCAACCATATCCCTAGCTAAAAGACTCTAATGATTCATAACATCTGTGGCAAGAAAGGTCATAAAGGGGGGCAAAACTCACTTAACAAATGTCTCACTTAGCAACAAAAATGTTTGGCTCAATTGTGGTCGTAAGTCCATGGACTGCCTGTATTGATTATACGTTTAACTTGTTCTTACACCACTGATGTTCAATGGTTACATCAGCAGATGCTCCTAAAGCCCAGGCCACAAATCCCACTTCAGAATTCTCAGGTTCTGTGACCAAATGTCACAATGACAATGCTGTAATGCACAATTATATCATTTACTGCAGATATCTCATTCGTGGGCTGCAAGGTGAAATTGTTCCTTGCAGCCAAGACGAGCTGACCAAGAAACACACTGTACATCTCACTAGCAGAATATAACTCATTCCATGATGTTCCCTGACGTGAATTATTAGCATAATCCAGATCATCAGCCAGTACAATCTGCTTGACTGCAACCACTTTTGACTGGACCATATGGAGCATTTAAAGTTGGACAAAAGATTAAACTGGGGACTCATACTCCATATTTAGTTTGATAAGTGTGACAGGGCAAAAAAGCTTCCCAACTAACTAATCTGAAGTGAAACTGTCCTGCAATGAATGTACAAGACAGCACACTGCAATACGTCAAGCCTACAAAAACACATTGGGTGTTTTACAAGTATTTTCACCTATTTATTTAGGCAAAAGCTTAACAGCAATTTAGGGGGGGGATGCACATATCTATACCTATACCTTCCTAATGCACTTTCCTTTTCCAACCTGATCTCCTTCTCATATTTGGAATACAACCTCCATTTCCTAGCCCTTATGACTGCTATAGCAGTCCTGAGGACACCAGGATTTGGGGGGGGGGAAGGATTCTGTTGTACCTATGCTCTTCTGTTCTTACCTGTTTGGTGTAAGTGTGCAGAACTGATAAGAGCTGATTTAGCAATCATGATTTCTAGATCCTTGGAGGCATGCTGCATCTGGATGCCAAGACGCAGGGATTCTTCCCATGTCAGGTTTTGCACAAGGTAGAAGATGCTAAAAAAACCAGAAATGAGGCCTAGGAGGAAAGCCAAAAAGGAAGTCTTGGAGCCCAGTACACCCATGCCATCCGGCTGTCAGGGA
The DNA here is from genome assembly GCF_001527695.2 of Protobothrops mucrosquamatus. NCBI lineage: Eukaryota > Metazoa > Chordata > Lepidosauria > Squamata > Viperidae > Protobothrops > Protobothrops mucrosquamatus. The sequence continues at coordinate 115,315 of NW_015386858.1, read as the reverse complement.
TGAACACTGCAAGTGAGGATGCGTCACATAACCTGTAGTGGGAAGAAAGCAGAATTAAGAGGAAGAAGCCTCTGTCGACTGCCAACATTATTGTTACATCCCAGGGCCAGCTATGGAATCCTATATTCATTTTATTCCAATCACTACTGACATTACACAAATTGGGTGGAAAGTGCACATACATCTAACTTGGAGACGTATGGACTGTTATATGGTGTTCCAAACTCCATAACATAAAGTTATGATTAGGCCACCACATTTGCTCAATTTTAACACCTCTACAGGCTGTGGGGTATCCCCAGGTTCTTCCTAGTAGCAAACTCTTAGAAAGTAACAAATGACAACAAAAGTTATCTATTCTGGGCCACAGACTATATAGTTCTACGGACTATAGAAGACTGCTGTCTAATTCCCCAACTTTCCTCAACCTGGTGCTCTTCGGATGTATTGAGATTGCAGTTCCAGCTAGCCAACCCAAAATCATATATTATATCTGAGAATGCAATGTCTTCATCTCAGAAGACACGAATCACTGTGTCTTCTCCTTCAAAGAAAAAGAGGTATTTTTCCTGCTTTGATCTGCTGGATCAGGGGTAGGCAACCTTGGCTCTTTGATGACTTGTGGACTTCAACTCCCAGAATTCCTGAGCAAGCATGACTGGCTCAGGAATTCTGGGAGTTGAAGTCCACAAGTCATCAAAGAGCCAAGGTTGCCTACCCCTGTGCTGGATAGAAAGTCCACAGCAATCACTACCACACTGCTGCCTGCAAGCTTTTGCTTCCAACAGGTTCACTTCCTTTAAATTGTCTTAGCAAACAGGAAAATTGGTTTTAAAAAAATCTGGATAGATAGAAATACCTCACAGTGAAGGGACGGTGACTGCTATTTCTATCTCCAATTCTATCTCTTATACCTATATCGACTATTTCTGTATCAACATCTATCACCAAATGTAATACACACCTTGCTACTTGCTGCTTTACCAGCCAAGCCTGCAATCAGGAGAATAAGTTGGGTGAGAGATCTCATGGCATCAAGCTATTTTGCAGGTAGCAGGGCGGAAGGCAGATCTGGTAATTAAAATCCAATTCCATTTCTTTTTAATCAGATTAAAATATTTGCTCTTTAATCCCTCTGGTGCTGAAGATCTACAGAATTAACTGCCTAATTCTTAATGCATCAACACAAGTTGGGCTGTGGGGACAAATTAAAGGCAAGTCCTAGCTAGTGCTAGCCATCATGCTAGAAACTGGCTAGAAACTGGGAGATCATGAGTCTAGTCCCATTTTAGATACTAGGCCAGGTAGTTACCTTGAACCAGTCACCCTCAGTCCTAGGAAGACGACAAAGGCCAAATACCAAAGGAGGTATTTCCTTTTATCTCAACCTCCTTCCTGGTTTTGCAAGAAAGGAACTGCTGCTTCCCCTGCTTTGGAAAGTGGCAGCCTTGAGCTGATCTCTGTTCGAAGACAGTCAGAAATGCCCAGCCCATTGTTTGCTCCGACAAGCTAGATCTGAGATTCAGGACACTCTGGAGCCCTCATGAACTGCATCTCAAATATCAAAGGAAGCCAGCTATATGGGCAGGAAGTGGGATCAAAGGCCAATTCCCCAAATATTGTCCAGGGGATGGACAGTTGATCGTAACAGTTCCTCCCCCCAAAAACCTGCCTGCTCATCCCCATGACTGAGGTCTCTCTCAACCCTTGTTGATGCTCTTTCTCCAGCCTAGAGAATGAGCTGGCTTTCACTGCCAGAAAGCTGGTGACCCTGGAACGCTGGAGAGCTGTGCCCTCATTAGGTGGGTCTGTTTCACCAAAACCTTCTTTAAAAAGGGGCGCTAATCCTTCTACTTATTGTGGTGTTAGGGAATCTTTCACAAAGCCCTACGCCATTGGAACCTTTATTTGAAGTGGGTGAAGGGTAGAGGGAGATCCTCCAAGACAATAGTCCTTTGTGTTCAATAGAACAAGAAGCCAGTCTTCAGTGAGTCCTATGAAGAACACACACCCCCCCCCCCCGCTAACCTCTGGCCTTTCAAGAGATCCTGAAAACACGGCTTGGCCAATGGGCAAGGAAACCAGGGAATGTGGCAGAGTCATCACAGAGACAGAGTGTTACTGTTAAATGTGATTACCTCAACTGTGAATCATTAATTTTTATGATGGCTTTAATATTATGTTTATATGTTTTCTATATTGTTAGTTTTTTTTCCTTTTATGGTTTTTCTTGTTCTTTCAATTGTTACTTTTATATTGTTTTTGTGGGTTTTTTATATTGTTTTTAATTATTTGCAAGCCACCCATAGTCATATATATGAGATTGGCATATGAATAAGAAAGAAAGAAAGAAAGAAAGAAAGAAAGAAAGAAAGAAAGAAAGAAAGAGAAAGGAAGGAAGGAAGGAAAGAAAGAAAGAAAGAAAGAAAGAAAGAAAGAAAGAAAGAAAGAAAGAAAGAAAGAAAGAAAGAAAGAAAGAAAGAAAGAAAGAAAGAAAGAAAGAAAGAAAGAAAGAAAGAACAAAGGGCATCATCTAGGCTAGGCTAGAAGATCAGGATTAGATCATAATTGGGAACAGGCAGTGGATTAACTGTGTGATCTAATGGTTAAAAAATTGGAAATCCCAGTGCGAGACTTTGGGCCAGCTGTATTCTCTCTCAGTGACTTCACAGGGTTGTTAGTGTGGGGAAAAATAGGAAGAGGGAACACTATATACACTGTTTTCATTTCTCCCTGACAGGCAAGGTATTCAATAAATAAATAGCACCATAGCCTCCTCTGGAAAGAGAAGACAGAATAAAAGTGGACCAACAACTGACTAGGTAACTGGAAAAAGCGGAACAGAGAGAGTAATAAAGCAAGCACCAATGAAATCCATTCCAGTCATGGAGGTCTGGGGTCAAAACTAGGATGTCCAAGCCATGGGATGTGACTGTCCCAAATAGAAGACGCTGGGAAGTAGCTATGGTTACCACCACCACCGCCACTCTGCTTTTCCCCAGAAGCACTCCAGCAATATTCCTCGTATGTGCTTATACAGTTTTGGGGCCCCTAAACTACTTTGGCACAGTGGTTAAAGGCACCAGGCTAGAAACCGGGAGATTGTGAGATCTAGCCTGCTTAGGCATGGAAGCCAGAAGGGTGACTTTGGGCCACTTGCTTTCTTTTAGTCTTAGGAAGCAGGCAAGGGCAACTTCTGAAAATGAGGCCAGGGACTTGTCCAGCCAGTCTCCAGGAACACTGACTTGAAGACACAAAAACCAACAACCAATCACCCCACCCAACTGTGTTGTTTCAGAGGTAGTACTGAATACTCTGTGAAATCAGCGCTGAAATTAGATTTCACCAGCAGTGCAGCCAATCTGTCTGGGGGGAAGGAGCACACACCATTTACAATCAGGCAGCATGATGACTTTGGTCTGTTTTTCCTGAATGCTGGGAGATTTTTCCACTACTAATCCTGCTAAAACACAACTCCCCAAAAGCAACTTCGGAAAGAAGGGCCAATAGGGGAAGATCACTAACAGACACTGAAGGACAGGACAGTTGGCTAATAATCTTGGTTTTCTTAGATTTTTTTTAATATCTATCATTGTTGCTTCTTGTCTGCCTAGTAAATATAATTTGTTCCCAAGAAACATCCTTCTGGGTATATAAGAACTTTATTCTTAAACCTCTGTAGGGGTGATGAATTATTTCTTGTGGGGAAAAATAATTATAATTACTTCATGCACAAAACGGTGAAATGAAATTTTAAAAAGGATGTGTGGTTATTTTAAGATGAAGATATACCGATATGAATATTCTGTTCTCATAAGAATAACCCTGCTGGATCAGCCAATTTTGTCCAGCTTTCACTGTAACCGACTAGATGCATCATGGACATTGTCAAGCAAAATATGAGAGATGGCTATCTTCCATTATTGTTTCACCACAACTAGCATTTAAGCTATCTCCCATGGAGTTGATTCCCATCAAGACTAGTAGTCACGAATAGCCCTACTGTTTATGAACCTACCTAGACTTTTTTTGAAGCCATGATACTTTTCCAATGTATAAAGAAGCCCTTCACTTGAGCAGTCATGAATCTCAATGTATTTAACTTGATCCTGGGTTCTGATATTGGGAAAGGAAGAGAACTCTGTAGACATGCATCTGAGGATGTGACGCAGGGGTATATATCCTGCATCCCCCACATATACTTTAAAACTGTCTGTCTTTCCAGTAGTAGGAGAAACCCCCCCCCCAAAGGTAGGTTAAATAGAGACACATATGTTTACTATGCAAAGTTTGTTAAATAGAGACACATATGTTTACTATGCAAAGTGTGTTTTACTTGGCAAAATTTGAATTTACTCATGCATGTTTTCTCCTCCCTTTTTTTAGTGCCATATAAACTAAGCTCCATATACAGTCTGTTCAGAAACTTGTTCTAAGTATTTTGCTATCTCTCTTATCATGATTTCCCCTATGCAGGACAAGCAAATTAGTACCCCTTCGGAATGTACACAAGTTCATTTGTACCTCCATAAACTGATAGCCAGTATTAAAGTCTTAATATTGATTAATATTAAGAATTTAATTTTCTTAATATTAAATTCATATTAAAATTATTTAAAAAAATAAAATTAAATATTCTAATCAATATTCTTAATATTGATTATTATTAAGATATTGAAGAGTACTCGGCCATCTTAGGTCTGTACTCTTCAATATCTTGATAAACAATTTACAGTAGATAATGGAATAGAACAGGCATGTCAAACTTGCGATGTCATGTGACATCACGCAACGTATCAAGATGGGCACGGTGTTAATGTGACACACTAAAGCTAATGCAATCCTTGGTTGCATAAACAGAGGGATAGAGTCACGATCATGTGAAGTATTAGTACTGTTTTATAAAACCTTAGTAAGACCACACCTGGAATACTGCATCCAGTTTTGGTCACCACATTATGAAAAAGATATTGAGACTTTGGAAAAAGTGCAAAGAAGAGCAATGAAGATGATTAAAGGTTTGGAGATCAAAATATATGAAGAAGGAATAGGAAGGTTGCAGGAATAAGGTATGGCTAGTCTAGAGAAAAGAAGGACTAGGGGTGAGATAATGGTAGTGTTCCAATATTTGAGGGGGGCCACAAAGAAGAGGGGGTCAACCTATTTTTCAAAGCACCAAAAGGCAAGATAAGAAACAATGGATGGAAACTAATCAAGGAGAGAAGCAACCTAGGAGAAACTTCCTAACACTGAGGACAATTAACCAGTGGAACAGCTTTTCTTCAGAAATTCTGGGTGTTTCATCACTAGAGACTTTTAAGAAGAGAATGGACAGCCAGTTGTCTGAAGTGATATAGCTTGAGCAGGGGGTTGGACTAGAAGACCTCCAAGGTCCCTTCTAACTCTATTATTCTGTTTTCTACATTCTGTAGATCCACCCAGACGGATCTTCAGGTCACAGAGACATTTCCGACAAGATCACTGAGAATAGTGAAAAACGTCTGTGAAGTCTCCTGAGTTCCTCATGTATAAATTGTGATTCAACCCACATAGCTGGGCACTGGGCCCTGTCCACAACAATGGCTTAGCACAGGAGTGTCAAACTCGTAATGTCATGTGATGTGTTGCGACATATCGTGACTTTTTGCCATTGCTGGCAATGGGGTCGGTGCAGTTTTGCTATGATGCATCCGGCCCGTGGGCTGGCAGTTTGACACTCCTGGTTTAGCAGAACCCAGCTGCCTTTCCAAAGAACGCAGCCCAGGATCCAAAACACTAAGAGAACCCAACTAGAAACCTTTCAGGGATGCTACAAGATGGAAAATGAAGGTGGAAGGAGAAGAAGAGAAAGAGCAGCAGCACAGCCTGAAAGATGTTCTCCTTCTTTGGAAGATGATTCTATACAGCAATATTTGTCTAGAAGAGTGAACTTCAATTCCCAGAATTTCCAGAAGTCTGGAAATTTAAGTCCACACAGCTGCCAAGGCAAAGAAACAGTGCTATAGGGCAGGGGTTCCCAACCCCCGATTCGTGGACTGGTACCGGGCCACGGCATGGCAGCAATTGGTCCGCACAAACAAGCAAAGCCCCATCCGCGAGATGCAGGCAACACACAAAACCACATACTCTCTGGTCCACGGAAAAACCTTTCTCCACATAACCAGTCCCTGGTGCCCAAAAGGTTGGGGACCTCTGCTATAAGACAATAATCCAGATCCAACTAGGAACGCTTATTTCTAAAATGTAAAGACTGAACTCCAGACTTCTCCATCAACCTCCAAAATCTGATTATGGAATTTATATTCCATCAGGGCCACATAAAGGGCCCGAGGCTGGGTAAGTCAAGACTTAAGATATCTCCCATCTTTTGTACTCTCTCGCTCTCTTTTACGACTAGACAGATATTTCTAAAACCAGCAGGGATCACCAAAAAGGGTGGAAGAGGCAAGTAATCCCAGCTCTCCAATCCCAAACTCAATCCTCTGGAATAATACAGGTATCCTCAATTTACGATCACAATTGAGCTCAAAATTTATGTTGTTAAGTGAGACATTTATTAAGTGGGTTTTGCCCCCTTTTACAACCTTTTTTTGCCACTTGTTAAGTGAATCACTGCAGCCATTAAGTTAGCAACACAGTGTGTTAAGTGTGTTAATCTAGCTTTCCCATTGACTTTACTTGTCAGAAGATCGCAAAAGGTGATCACATGATCCCAGGATGCTCTGACCGTCATAAATATGAGTCAATTGCCAAGCGTCTGAATTTTGATCGCATGACCCTGAGGATGCTGCAACGGTCGTTAAGTGTGAAAAATGGTGATAAAGTCACTTTTTCCAGTGCCGTTGTAACTTTGAATGGTCACTAAATGAAGTATTGTAAGTCGAGGACTACCTGTACTGGGAGAGGTTCCCTCCACCCATCACTTATATCAGGAATAGTGGGAGGAGAAGCGGGGGGGGGGGAAGGCACTTTTTGCTCTTCGACCTGTTCTAAACAAAACAAACTGAAAGGGAAAGAGAAAGAAAAAAGAGGAAGAAAATGCAGAGCGGGAGCCGGGCAGAGCCAGAGCCAAAAAATAGAGGGTGAAGCACATTAACAAACACAAGAAAAGGTCCGCGCTGCTTCAGGACACCGCCGCTCATTGCGAAACCCTCAAGAAAACAAACAAAAAAAGGGGGGGCGACCGCGACTCCCCCGCTGGCCTATGAAGGGGAGATTTCTCTTTCCCCCCCCCCCCGCCCGTCGTCCCTCCGGCCGCCCCGACGCACTCACCTGCGCAGCCGGCCGCCGCTTAGCCAGCCGCCAAGCCTGGACGCCAAATTCAAGCCGCTCCAACGCAGACGGCCGGCCCCCGCTTGCCCCCATTGGCTGCAATCCCGCGAGGCCTGCCACGATTGGCTCCGTGACAAAGGCGGCGGCGGGGCTTAGGGTGGAGAAGGCACGTGGAGGAGAGGATTCCGAAGCGGGAGACGGGATGTTTTTCTGCCCACTTCAGTACTTGGACGTGGGAGGCGGGAAGGGCCGAGGGAGCTAAAGGGATCCCCGACCCGCATTTCATAGTACTTTGCTCTTTACCTCAACCCCTAAAAAGACCTTGGCAGCTCTTCACGTTCAGGGAATATCCTCCAAGCTTTACCTGCAGTAGGATCTGTTTTGTTTTTTTTTCCCTCTAGACCAGTCTGGACCAATCTTGATCCAGGTTGGTAAAGTCCTCTCGGAGACTCTTGTAGTTTAGGTCAGTAATTGAGAAATACCTGTCATTGGGCTATTCACCAGCTATTTGGTGCCATCAGAATATCTGCCCTATGACTATCAAAGAGAGAAGCAACCTAGAACTAAGGAGAAACTTCCTGACAGTTAGAACAATTAACCAGTGGAACAACCTGCCTCCAGAAGTGGTGAATGCTCCAACACTGGAAGTTTTTAAGAAGAGACTGGACAGCCGTTTGTCTGAAATGGTATAGGGTTTCCTGCCTGAGCAGGGGGTTGGACTAGATGACCTCCAAGGTCCCTTCCAACTTTATTATTATTATTATTACTAATCTGTTAGCCAGACATGACAACCAGGATCAGGATAGCTTATTGCTATCCTGGCAGGCTCACTTAAATTAAGGATATGTGTGTCTGTATCTGTGTGTACACGCGCGTGCTCACATACGCATGTGCAGTGTGTTTATGGAAAAATGTTCCATAAACTGGCTTTCTTTCAAGCCAAAGTTGAGAGAGACTTGCCGAGAGCAGCTCCCTATCAGTCAAATGCATCACATGATGCTCTTCGTGCATGGGAAAGAATCGGTTAAAATTTAATCCCAAATATTAGTTCATTATTTTAGGGTTCCAGGTTACCAAGTCAGATATTTCAGAGCTTAATGATAGTCCTTTTGGTTGATTATGGGGAAATGGATTTAATTGCGACATCCTCTACCGATTCAGAAAAGACAGTGACTTAAATGGCCCATATATAAGACATTGTCTTCTGAGCATTTTCTCCAAAATTTGGCTAAGGGGTTAAATTTTAGCAATCTTACCATCTAAGCTTCATACTGATTTTTTTAAAAAAATATTTTCGTAAGTATTTTGCATCATATCTGATGAAATGGTAAGATTACTCATTCTGTAAACCAAATAAAAAATTAAATGAGCACTTCCTTGTAAGAGATATGGAACAGAACAGTACTGGAACTTGGAGAAAGGAAAGTCAACAGAAGGAAAAACAAACAGTGCATATAAAACAATTCCTGACCAAAAAATCCACCACCCTACTCTGTAAATAAGCATTAAGGAATGGTTTTATAGATCTACCTATTTACATAATGTAAGGAGGGTGGGAACCAAAAAATATGCTTCCATCTTCCTTCCAGAAACTAAGCCAGTCCTTCAGTAATGCCTTCTGGGAAACAATAGAATCAGAAAGTTGGAAGGGATTTATAAGGTTTCCAAGTCCAACCCCCTGCACACTATAGGATTTACTATGCCATCCCCAATAGAGGAATATCTAGACTNAAGTTTTTAAGAAGAGACTGGACAGCCATTTGTCCGAAATGGTATAGGGTTTCCTGCCTGAGCAGGGGGTTGGACTAGATGACCTCCAAGGTCCCTTCCAACTTTATTATTATTATTATTATTATTATTATTATTATTATTATTATTATTATTATTATTATTATTATTATTATTATTATTATTATTATTATTATTACTAATCTGTTAGCCAGACATGACAACCAGGATCAGGATAGCTTATTGCTATCCTGGCAGGCTCACTTAAATTAAGGATATGTGTGTCTGTGTCTGTGTGTACACGCGCGTGCTCACATACGCATGTGCAGTGTGTTTATGGAAAAATGTTCCATAAACTGGCTTTCTTTCAAGCCAAAGTTGAGAGAGACTTGCCGAGAGCAGCTCCCTATCAGTCAAATGCATCACATGATGCTCTTCGTGCATGGGAAAGAATCGGTTAAAATATAATCCCAAATATTAGTTCATTATTTTAGGGTTCCAGGTTACCAAGTCAGATATTTCAGAGCTTAATGATAGTCCTTTTGGTTGATTATGGGGAAATGGATTTAATTGCGACATCCTCTACCAATTCAGGAAAGACAGTGACTTAAATGGCCCATTTTCTCCAAAATTTGGCTAAGGGGTTAAATTTTAGCAATCTTACCATCTAAGCTTCATACTGATTTTTTTTAAAAAATATTTTCGTAAGTATTTTGCATCATATCTGATGAAATGGTGGATTACTCATTCTGTAAACCAAATAAAAAATTAAATGAGCACTTCCTTGTAAGAGATATGGAACAGAACAGTACTGGAACTTGGAGAAAGGAAAGTCAATAGAAGGAAAAATAAACAGTGCATATAAAACAATTCCTGACCAAAAAATCCACCACCCTACTCTGTAAATAAGCATTAAGAAATGGTTTTATAGATGTACTATAAATGTATTACATTCCTCCCACCCTTGGTTTTTTATACGAAGGTAGAAGGAAGGTCTTTGATTCGGTCAGGAAGTCATTACGGAAGACCCTTTGTTATCTTAGTCTTTCAACCTTCCCTAAATATTCCAAAGGTTCAGGTTGGGGGACGTGTGATATCCTAAATGATACGGTAGGGGTTATCTCCTTATAGATCTGAGTTAAAAAACTTCCAGAGAAGGGGAAGAAATCACCCCATACACTAATCTATTCCACCAATTGACAGCTCTTATTTTCAAGGAAGCTTCTTCCTAATGTCTCATCTGCATCTACACATCCTTGTAGTTTCATCCCATTAGTTCTACCCTTACCCTGTGGAGCAAGTGAGAATAGGTCCAAACCTATTCAATAATTGTCTTTGTTACGGTGTCCAGAAATTAAATTAGGCTCGGACTGCAGCACGGTAGCAAATTCAGGTGTCAGTTGCAGCTGACTGAAGCTGTTTTCTGTAGCAACATGCTTGTTCTGGGTTACAAAATCCAGATTATATTGCAGCAACTACCACATTTGCCTTTCTTCCTGGGAGGCTCAAAATATAGATTCATCTCAGTGCCCGGTGAGTCTAAATCATTCATCTGCCCTACAATGAAGATCAAACTGAAGATCTCTTTTCATCTCTGTGAGATTAGTGGCTGAGAGAGAATGTCTGATTCAAAATCATCCAGTGACTTTCAGTGGCTAAAGGTGTGCTTTAACTAAATATATTAAATAGAATAGAGCTGGAAGGGACCTTGGAGGTCTTCTAGTCCAGCCTCCTGCTCAAGCAGGAGAACTATACCATCTCAGACAAGTGACTGTCCAGTCTCTTCTTAAAAACCTCCAGTGATGAAGCACTCACAATTTCCGGAGGAAAGCTATTCCACTGGTAATTGTCCTCACTGTCAAGACTCCTTAATTCCAGGTTGCTTCTCTCTTTGATCAGTTTCCAACCATTGTTTCTTGTCCTTCTCTCTGGTGCTTTGGTGAATAACATGACCCGCTCTTCTTTGTGACAGCCCCTCAAATACTGGAATACTGCTATCATGTCTCCCCTATTCTTTTCTTTAGACTAGCCAAACCCATGTCCCGCAGTCATTCTTCATTATGTTTTAGTCTCCAGGCATTTGATCATCTTAGTTGCTCTTCTCTGAATTTTTCCCAGACTCTCAACAACTTTTTTGTGACATGGTGACCAAAATTGGCTGCAGTATTCCAGTGTGGTCTTACTAGGGTTTTATAAAGCGATACTAATACTTCGTGTGATCTTGATTCTATGCCTCTGTTTATACAACCAAGGACTGTATTAGCTTTTTTGGTTGCTACTGCACACTGCTGGCTCATAGTCAAGTGATCGTCCACTAGGACTCCAAGGTCCCTCTCACAGTTACTGTTTTTGAGCCAGGTCTTGCCCAATCTGTACTTGTACCTTTGGCTTTTCCTGCTTTTTTCCTGCTTTTCTCCACACTGAAACTCATTTTGTTGGATAGGGCCCATTGTTCAAGTTTTATCAAGACCTTTTTGGATCTTGAGTTTGTCTTCTGGGGTGTTGGCTATTCCTGTCAGTTTGGTGTCATCTGCAAATTTGATGAGTTCCCCTTCAATTCCCTCAACTAAGTCATTTATGAAGATATTGAAGAGTACTGGGCCTAAGACGGAACCTTTGGTACTCCGTTGCTTGTGGATGTGGTGCCATTGAGGACTGCTTGTTGAGTACAGTTTGCCAGCCAGCTATAGATCCATCTGATGGTGATGTTGTCTATTCTACCTTTTTCTAGCTTACCTAGGAGTAGGTTTGGTCTACTTTATCGAATGCCTTACTGAAATCTAAGTATACTACGTCCACAGCATTTCACTGGTCTACTGGTTAAATCACTTTATCGAAGAATGAAATAAGATTGGTTTGGCATGATCTGTTTTTAACAAACCCGTGCTGGCTACTAGTTATAAATTTGATTGCTTCTAGTTGTTCGCAGATCTGTTTTTTGTGTATCTTTTCTAGGATCTTCCCAGGTATTGATGTTAAACTGATTGGTCTGTAGTTTCCTGGGTCTGTTTTTTTCCCTTTCTTTTTTTTAAAACAAGTTTTATTAATTTTTCAAATTTTAACATCCAGATACTTAGGAAGCAACGTGGTGCTAGGGGAATCAGTCAATAAGAAAATCATTCATATATATCTCAGGTTACATCAGTAACATTTCCTCACTGTTTCCCACAAATATTATATCATATTCATGTTAATAAGTTTCTAACTAGGCTCAATCAATCAGTACATTTATCTATAGTATTTTACTTATATATATCCAAGTCCTGTTTAGAAGTTTTATTTAATTCCAATTTATATATTCAAATTTAGCCTTTTATAACCAATGTTTAAACTTCGGATAACCTTGATTTCCCTCATTTCATTATGATATAATTAACATAACTAAAATACACATATTATTCCAAAATTTACCTTCTTTATAGACAAATATATTCTGATTCTCATTCTAATAACTCCTCCTTTAATAACAAAATATCTTTCATTATCACAAATCTATTTCCATATAACAATTAAAGTTATAGTCTAACAGTTAATTTCAACTCCCATTATAAATCTAAGTGCTAAATATAAAAAAAAACATTATCTCTAAAAGTATGCTTTACCCATTAAGTAGATTTCTAAATCCCATTTTTAAATCTAACTCTGGCTTTCCTTTTGTGCCAAGTAGGTTTCCATGCCAGTGCCTCTAAAACCTCGGATGTATCTCCCTTCATTCCTACACCTGTTGTTTGAATCAAGGGAGAACACCCAGTTATCAGTCTTTCAAAGGAACTGACCCCTTTGTAATTGTTAAGTTGTTGCCCTAATAATTCAAATCTCCATGTTTGGTTTAGGGTATTTATAGTCGGTTCAGTAGTCTGGTCCTCTTCTTCTTCTTGAGATTTCATCTGAGTAGAATAGAGAGTCATATCCGGTGTTGTTGTTGTTTGGTTATCTAAAATGTCTAAGTTCTCTGCTTTTGGAGTTACAGGTGCTGTAGTTAAAGTCAGTGATTAAACATCAAAGTTCTCAGCCACTTGTGCATGTTGTATGAAGTCTTCTTTAATGTTAAATTGTTCATCTTCTATTATTTTTTGGGTTATAGGTTGATCAGTTTGAGTCTGAGGTTCAATTTGTAGTTTTGTAAAAATGTCTTTGGCTTTCACCCCTGAAATGATTAGCTCTGTTGCTTCATGGATTTTTTCAATGATAAATTTGTAATTAAGTTGTGGATAGGATTCATCCATTTCCATGGTGATTAAAGATAGTCCTTTAGTGGAGGCTATGTTTAGTAAGACTCAGCTATTGTCCACCTCCACAATTTGTAAGAATTATTGTCACCACAGCTGTTTCTACGTCTTATCTTTTTTGATAGTATGAAGAACAAATCAAAGTAATCAACAAGCACAATTGAAAAAAAATATCCAGTTGCTATGCCAATGTTTGCCACAATTTTTTTCCCCAAATGCTGAATAACCTCTTATTCAGTTAAAACACACAAAAAAGCCGATATTTTGCAAAGTTAATAGTTAAAGAAGTTAAAAAAAGATGCTAAGTCTCTATAATAAAAAGTTTTGGGCCCCCAAGGTATCCACAAAACAAAGATCCAATTATTTGGTTGTTGAAATTAGTAGTTCTTTTCTTTTCTTTCCAAGCTGTAAAATCCCATGTATGCAAACGCCGCTGAATTGAGAGCGGGGAAACAAATTTCAAAAGGCTTTCACAGGAAGGTAACTAGGGAAAAAGAGAGGTAAAAAAAGGATCTCACCCAAATCCTCCACTCCTGCTTCATATGCTTAGCTGTTATTGGGACTTTTGGCTGGTACGACTAAGTGATCGGCCATTAACATGGCCGATCTTTTCTTCGTCGGTCTTAGGGAGCTGCCTCGGATCAAACGGAAGGGCTGTCGCCCTTCCTCAATCTTGCGAGGGTCCTCCCTAATGGTGGTCGCCCCTCCAGGGCAACTTTCGACCCTTTCCAGAGTCTTCCGACGAAGGGAAACCAGACGGCAGGGAGAAGCTTCCCCCCGCATGTCTGAAGGCATCGCATCCGGAACCGGAAGTCTGTTTTTTTTTCCCTTTCTTGAAGATGGGAACCACATCAGCCCTTTTCCAATCCTCAGGTTCTTCCCCGGTGCTCCAGGATTTATGAAAGACGTGGTGTAATGGTTCTGAGATAACATCTGCCAGCTCCTTCAGAACTCTGGGATGTAATCAGTCGCGTCCCGGTGATTTTTACTCGTCAAAGTCGGATAGGTGTTCTCTTACCATTTTCTTGCTTATTTTAATTTTTGTTTTTAGTTTGTCTTTTGCAGTGGATTTTTGGTATGTTGGGCTATAGTTTCTTTTTGTGTGAAGACTGATGCAAAGTATGAGTTAAGCAGTTCTACTTTCTCCCTGTTGCCTGTTATTTCCTTGCCATCTTCTCTCTTTAGTGGACCTACAATTTCCTTGACTTTTTTCTTGTTATTAATGTGTTGGAAGAAACTTTTTTTATTATCCTTGATTTCTGTTGCAAGTCTTTGTTCGTTCTGAGCCTTTGCTTTCCTGACTTCATCTTTGCATGTTCTGGCTGTCTGCTTCTTCTCTATTAGTAAGAATTAAGTCCAGTATAGCTTTATGTCTAATTCCCACCTCACCTTTTGGGTGACAAAATTGTTGGCTAGGTTGGTTAGGAATCTGTTTGATCTCCTGCTCACTGCAGAGTTTGTCTCCCAGTTGATATCTGGATAGTTGAAGTCTCCCATTACTACTGTGGTATGCTTCCTACATACATTTGTTAACTGGTTGGCAAAGAGTTCATCTCTTTCTTCTGATCGGTTGGGTGGCCTGTAATATACACCTATGGCAATGTCACTTTTTTTCTCTTTTATATTGACCCATATACATTCTAGAGAGATTTTATCTTTGATCATGAGCATTTCTGTAGATATGTAGTGTTCTCTTACATATAGTGCAACTCCCCCTCCTTTTTTTGTAGACCTGTTTCTCTTGAACAATTTGTATCCATCCATTAGTCCATTCCATTCATGGATTTCATCCCACCAGGTTTCTGTAATGCCAACTATGTCATACCCTCCCTCATGTACTATTGTTTCTAGTTCGCCCTGTTTGTTTCCCAAGCTTTGAGCATTTGTATATTAGCATTTAAGACTTTTATGCCTGTCTGTGGGTATGTTTCCTGCATCTCTTGATTGTTTGAGTTTTTCTCTTTTCTCATCACTGCCTTCCTCATTAGATTTGCTTTCTTGGGATTTGTGATTGGTTTTGGGTTCTAGAGATTCTAGAGATTGGTCCCCTTTCCCCCTTGATTTTAGTTTAAAGCCCTCCTGATGAGTTGGGCCAGTCTTTTTCCGAGTACATTTTCCCCTGTTTTCGTGAGGTGCAGCCCATGCCTTGCCAAGAGTCCTTTGCCTTGCTCTCCTCAATCCCAGTTTAATCTTTAATGCAACTTTAATGCATATTCCATCTCCTTTATTTCCAAGGAAAGAAGCATCACAGTCCACTCCCTTCTCCTCTTCCATTACCCATTACCCAGCAATGGAACTTTCCTTCCCACCCTCACTCCATCTTCAAGCTGAAGCCATCCACAAGGCTACTGTACCCTGGCCAATTCCTGCCCTGCAATAGGGCAGCACAAGCAGGGAATTCCTTTTGCACATCCTGCCCTGTATCTTCTTCCTCTTCACAACATGAGAAGGGCAGGAAGAAGAGAAAGAACATTCCTCCATGAGGAAGTTTGAAAGAGCAGCAAAGTCCACTCAGGCCATGCAGGATGGATTGATGAATCAAAACGCTGCCTCTCTTGCAAGGAGGAAGAGCTCATGCTCCTTCACAGGTCCAAAGAGGAATCTCAGATGGTCCCTTGGTCTGCCAGCCATAGCTGAATCCGAAAGAGAAGAGGGTGGAGGAAGATGATCTACTTACCTCTAAATTGGGATTTCGACTCAAGACTACTAAACAAAGTGGCAAAGATACCCCATTTGTAATCTGCAGCCTCAGATACTAAATCCAGCACCAGCTTTCCAAGGAGCTTCTGGGTATTCCCCGAGAGCACATCAGTGGCTAAAGTAAGTGACTTCTCCTGCAATGTTGTCTTCTCCATTTTGCGTAGTAAGGAGTGGACGGCCCAGATCTGCTCCACTTTGTCAGCTCTAGCTAACAAGCTTGCTTAGTTCCAAAAGAGACAACATGGCACATATTACAGCTTTGCGAGATCCAGCTGGTAGGCTAACTGAAGGAGCTCTGAGATACCTGTACAAGGTGTGTCAGTTCTAGTTCTAGTCCTTTCATTTGATAGGTGCAGTATTAGCACATAAAAGTGCACATCAAGTGCAGTATTAGCACATAAAAACGGCTTTACGATATAAACTAATATCAGCAAGAAAACCATATAATAACCAATGTAAAACATTTCCTACCAGTCCAAGGGTCAATAGCCAGTTCTTCCCTGACCACCACGTCAGTTTGGTGGGCATTGGAATTAAAATGGAAGTGTTCCCTTCTCTTCCTGCGGAATAAGTTCCAGAATGGCATTCTGCTGGAGGAGAGGGGTAAGGGCCAGGAAGTAGATTCCCCCACCCCAAGACAGCCTTGCCTCTCACCCTTCCTTAGGAGGGACAGTGTTTGATGAAATGGTGCTACCACACTATTCATACATGAGTTTGTTTTAAATATCATGCTCCCGATCAGCACGTCAGGCCCCTCCCACTTTCTGCTTTGTGAGGTAGGTATGATGTTTCCAGTTGTAACAAATGAAGGCCCACCACATTATCTCTGGATTAGCAAGTCACATACAAGGACACAGCTATACCAAATTTTAGCTTCAAAATGGGGAAACGGCCATTCAGCATATTTAAAATAACATGCCAGCTTCCTTATGACCGTTTGGACAATGTATATATTCATTCTTTGCCTTATACAGTAAGATAGTAATATACATGTAGCTAAGGAAATGAATGAATGGTGTTATGCCTGCCTTTGAACTATAAATTCTGTAGCCCTTTTAATCCTATTATCTGTCCTGCAGGGCAGGCAGGTCCTATAATATTTTACCTGATGTATCCCTTTTCTCTTTATTGGTTAGCCTCCTTTATTCATTGGGCATGGAATCATTATTTCACAATAATGTAGGTTTTTTTACTATATACTAAAATCATAAGAGCCAAGATAAAACCAGTTCATCTAATTCTGTGTCCCATTTCCAAAAGTAGATAGTCAGATGCCTCTTGGGGGAGGGAGGGAGGGAGGGGGGGGGAGGGAAGGAAGGAAGGAAGGAAGGAAGGAAGGAAGGAAGGAAGGAAGGAAGGAAGGTCTCAAAGTGTGGAAACATTATTCTTCTTACTTTCCCTGTCCGAATAACAAGTGGATATTATGATCCCATATATCTGGAGGGCAGTAAGCTGGAAAAGGATGTTACATCAGTATCTATTGGACCCTAATTCCCACTTGTAAGCAAATAAATACATGTAAGTAGGCCAATGCATGTGTGTGTGTGTGTCTCCAACGTGAACACATGTGTGTTTCTCACCAACTTCTCTATTTCCTTATCTCTTTTTGTCAGCAAACTCTGCTGATTTAAGCCTTTTTCATGAGGACAAAAGTATCCATTTCCGTCACTCTGGTGGAAAACTCACTGCCAAAGCATCAACAGTTGAATAATAGTTTATAAAGTCAGCAGGTTACAGTGAGTCCCTCGTCTCTTGCAGATGCACCAAGAGGAAGGGCCAGAAAATTATATAGGTCTTATATGTAGTTGATCAAAAACTGTTTAAATATGAACTAGCACAAAACCTCAAATACAAATGGAATTGCTTTATAATTGATTCAGAAATAAGAGAACCAGAAAGGAACTCAGGCACAAAACTCTTCATGATGTAAAATAATTAAAGGCACATTCCTGAAAAGGAAACAGATTAATACCTTTGATATGTGAGTTAATTTCTGAACCCCCCCACAGAAGAAAAAAGGACATATAGGAACTTACATTCTTTAGACATGTCTCCTTACAAGGCAGGTATTCTCTGATCAGGTAGCCCTTACTAGGGACTGATTTACATAATAATAAAAAACAGCATTTTTAAAGCACATTAAATGAGAGCTATATCAAAGGGCATTAAAGAAACATATACAATACAGAGTATTATAAGCAAACACAACTTGATTCTGTACTGATTCATCTTGAGTTCCAACCGCCATCATTCATACAACTTTACACTTTGGCTATGAAATATTTGTAATATGTTTGGCAGATAACCTTGAAAATCCTACCCCTTGTTTCAAAGAGGGTAAACTAGAATTACTTGAACGATTCTGGCTGCTCCCTGAACGTTTTTATATATTTGTAAATGTTTAAACCACTCATTTGTCAAATGTCATCGTGTTTCTTCTACCTTGCCCAACAAGATTCTCACTGACTTATTCTAACTCATTAAAAAAAAGGAAAAAAAATGAATAAAGTGAAAGTTATCTTAAAGTAGAAGCAGAAAAGTGCTATTTAATAAATAATAATAATAAATCTGCTCTTCAAATCATTTTGAAATAGGAAAGTCTAGGTTTCTAACCATTTAATTTGATAGCAATTTGTATGAAATTTGGTCTAGCCCAGGGGTAGGCAACCTCGGCTCTTTTATGATTCATGGACTTCAGCTATGCTGACTCAGGAATTCTGGGAGTTGAAGTCCATTGAGTCATAATAGAGCCAAGGTTGCCTACCCCTGGTCTAGCCCTATCATTGGCCAAAGACAGGATGGGATCAAGCAGACTGTTGAGTATGAATACGGTACGGATTAACATCCTAGTCTCATAATTCTAAAATAGCAATGAAAGGTGTGGTCCCATGGCAGCTGTCAAAACAAGCCTCAAAGACTAAGCCAGAAAACTCCAGCCAATTTAATGATGGGAGATTTACTAGCCTCATATGTCTGGCAACCAAAATGCCGTCAGCTATGCTGAGCTGATTTATGTGGCAAAGGTTGAAGGAAAAAGAACAACCAATAGCAAAATGGGTGGACTCAGTTACAGTAGTGATGACTGCACTGTAGATCTGAAAGACCAAATTAGGGATCAATCATCAAGGAGAAAATTTATGTGGCCACTAAAGAGCTGACACCAGCTTGATGGCACGTATTAATCAATGTGTCTTGTTGCTATGGATTCATAGGCTGCAGTGGAGAAATACAGAGCTCCACATACTGCAAGCATGCACCAAGAACCTTTACAAAAATACTAACTGGGCTTCCAATATGTCCAAGATTCTGCTAGATTCAAGGCAAGAGGAGAAGAGGAACCAGTGTTATTCTTCATTCGGTTCTGGATTACAGTGTAAAGTTTACTAACTACAAAAGTAAATTCTCTCCCTACATATATAAAACAACAACTTGATGATAAGCGATGTCATTCTGGCCCAAAGTGAGTTCCCTGATCAAACAAGGTCTTGAATGATTCACATCCAGTACTATTGGGTCTCAAAATTATCTACTGTATTTCCTTCCTTTTATGAAAGGACTCATAATTTAGACCAGCTACGAATGATACCTTTTTGAGGGGTGGGGACATTACTGAAAAGTAAGTAGCATTGGCTCTAGCCTTTCCCAAACCATCCATACAACATATCACCTTGAACCACCCTGTTCTGAAGTTAGGGAGAGAATACTGTATATATGGAAATTTCCGTTCAGTTTAGAAGTGGGGATCCTTCCAGGGCAGGAAAATGAGATTACCATAAGGTTTTGTAATCTTCTTGAATACCTCTTGCAGAACCACTTGTGAAATTACCATGAGATTATAAATTGCTTAAGATAACTGTGTCTGATAAGCCAATTATGCCCTCTGCTTATAGGACTGTCCTCTTTTCCCCCTACTTTCGGTGTATTTTTTGTAAGATATTTGTGATTTGAAACTGTATTGTATGAAACATCATTTCAGTCTCTCATTTTGTAACCTTCATTCTCAAATATTCTTGTCCATTAGTCACCCTGGAAGAGCTGTACCTGAGATGCCTTAGTTCAGTGTTTCTCAACCTTGACAATTTTAAGGCATGTGGACTTCAACTCCCAGAATTCCACAGCCAGCATTGCTGGCTGTGGAATTCTGGGAGTTGAAGTCCACATGCCTTAAAATTGTCAAGGTTGAGAAACACTGCCTTAGTTCGTTCAAAGGATGTTTGTGAAACACCTCCTTGTGAAACAGAAGAATAAAGGTACTACATCAGGAGCACCAGTTCCCAAGTTTTGTTCTTGATCTCATTACAAGGACTACTTAGATGTGCACTCTGACTCCCACAGTAACCCATAATTTGTGTAGGAGCCATGTTGTTTGGGTGTACCATGACATACCATCATGTTCTGGACTAGCTGAAGCTACTGAGTGATCTTCAGAGATAGTCCCATGTACAGCATAATAGTAGTCCAGATGTGAAATGATCAAGCCATGTATGACCATGAAAAGGGACGTCTGGTACAGGAATGAGGGCAATTTTCATAGACAAGAAAAGTCTATGTGAAGGCCTTCCTTGACCTGCCGCCTGCTCTTTGAGCAGAAGCTGAGAGTCGAAAAACACTCCCAAACTGGAGAAGTGCATATACATTAAAAATGGGGAAGTGCCTGGGCCAGAAGGTCCATAGCTAATTGGTTTTGCTAACTTAAATCTGTTTTCTCCCCCACCCTTGACCTGAACTGTCTCCAACCATTTGGACAAGAACTTGATAGCATCACTTGTTGACCAGAGCCAAAATATACGACTACCATCATCATTTGAAGAAGTTGATATTTGATTCCACATCAACAGATTATCTCACCCAATGATGCATGTAGCTCATAGGTCCCTAGCTTTTGGGCACAAAAGACCGGTTCCGTGGAGAGAGATTTTTCCACAGACCGGAGGGGGCATGGTTTCATGTGCTGCCTGAATCCTGTGGATGGGGCTTTGCTTGTTTGTGTGGACCAGTTTCTGACATACTGCGGCCCGGTGCCGGTCCGTGGACCGGGGTTTGGGGATCCCTGATGTAGATGTTAAGCAGTAGGGATGAAAGTATTGACTTCTGTGGCATCCTGTAAATCTGGGGCTTTGGGCTCAACTCTCCCCTTTTGTTAAAACCGACCACAGAGAAATGAGAACTACTACAACACTATGTCCTCTACTCCCAATCCTCCCCCACCCCCAAGCATAACATAACTGATAGCACTGAAAATTGCAAGTAACTTCCATCCTAGCTCCACCAAGGGTCAAACAGAAATGTGATTAATGTGTCTTAGTGCTACTTTTTAAGTGCCTTGAACGAAACCCAAATGAAGTCTCCAGATGCCCTCTAAAGCTGTAACTTGACAAACTTCTCAACAATCTTTATTACTAGCAATATAGTTGAAGGCTAGAGGATAATTCTCCAGGACTATTCAGTTCACAAAATGATCTTGAAGAGGGAACACATCACCAGGTAGGTAGAAGCTCCCCTCTCAGAGGAAATCATTATCACCAATTCTGGAACAAAGTTGAGTTTGGGCAGAAATGCTGCACAGGCAATACTGCACCCCAGTAAAAAAAAAAAAAAAAAAAGCAAGCCAACTGTTCTTTAGAACCTATGAGCTCCCTGTGATGCAATACCTTTCAAGCTGTTAGGGCTTGCCAAATGACAACTGCTGCCCACCCTCCCACCCCAGGGTGGAGCTGGTACCAGAGCTGAAACCCAGGCAGGCATCTTTCAGGAAGAGGAACCCATCCTCATTTACAAATATCAAGTTGCAGGCCTCATCCACAGTGGTTGGCATTTAGTGGCAATATCCAGAGCTCAAAACTATTGATGATCCAGAGATCTAATATTGGGTGTTGAAAGGAGGAAACAGTATTAAATACATTACATTCTCCATAAGTAACCTGCCCTTAGCTTCCCATCGCATCGCTCTCTGGTCATCATCACATTGCTCTCTCCCACCTCCATCTCAATACCTTTCCCTCCTAGGCCCACCTTCCCAATCTTACATTCCACTCTTTTAACCACGCCCTAGAGCAGTGATGGCGAACCTTTTAGAGACCGAGCGCCCAAACTGCAACCCAAAACCCACTTATTTATTGCTGGGTGCCAGGTGGGCGTGACCCACTGGGTGGGTGTGGGGGTCATGGCAGACTGGGTGGGTATGTCCAAGGTGGGCATGGTCACCTCGATGTTGCTCGTGGGGAGGGACACCTGTGTCATGGCTCCGTCGGAGCCTGACTCCGAGGAAGACATGGAGTTCCCTGTTGAGGCCCGGGAGGGGGTGTCTGTGGCTTCGGAGGACTGTAGGGAGGATCAGGCTGAGGCAGGCCAGGGCCCTTCAGGTTTGGAACAGGGAAGGCAGAGTTCAGGCAAGGAGCAAGGCCCTCCCCACCTGATCCTAGAGCAAGGAGAGCAGAGAGGAGGAGAGAACAACGGAGGCAGGCTCACTTGCTCGGGAGGAGAGCGTCCTGCCCCACTCCACAAGGCACACCTGGGGATTAGGATTTAAGGAGATGCTGTGGGGTGGGGCATTTGCCTGGAACAAACGTGGAATCTTGAGATAGTGTGATTTGTGCTCTTGTAACCTGGACACTTTGTATTCTGGACCAGTTTGTTTCCTGCTGCACGACCACAGACTATATTCTTGATCTCTCCTTGCAGTCTGCAGTTTGCAGTTCACAGGCAAGCTGAGAGTTAAAAGGACTTTTTATGTTTTCTTGTTATCTGTCTTGCCTTGAGAACAGTGTAAACTTCCCTGACTGTTTTGTTTGAACTCGTGCCAGCATATGTGGGGGCTTTTGGGTGAACATTGGCAGTGATTAAAAAGACTATTGCTCTTGCCAGCTGATTGCCACACCTGTGGGGGCCAGGCAGGGTTGGGGGATACCCAGTGGGTCTCTGGCAGGTGGGGCGATGAGCAGGAGGCTCGTCCTGTGGGGTGAGGCAAGGCAAGGCGAGGCAGAGCAGGGGTGCCATTACCGCAGGGCAAGGCGGGGCAGGGGCCAGGGTGACTGCTGCCTGACACCATCGGCCCCGCACACAGAGGCCAGCGAGCGCATGGGGGCCAACGGTGTTTGTCAGCAGCCACAGCCTGCTGGCCCCTCGATCGGTGCACTCTGGGGCTCCACAACCCACCGCCAGCAGTTCAGAGAAGCATAGATGCAGTGGATCATGCCCAGGAAAAGGAGAGCATGCAAGGCAAGGAGGGATGGGACAGGGGGGAGGGAAACCAGCCATGCTGGGATGCATCCGGCCATGTGGGACCTGAGCGAGTTAGCAGGCGGCTGGTTGAAGAGGGACGGTTGCCATCTCCGGGGCATGGCGTGCGTGCCCACAGAGAGGGCTCTGAGTGCCGCCTCTGGCACGCATGCCATAGGTTCGCCACCACTGCCCTAGAGCAAAACCACAGCATTCTCAATGCTACTTCTACTTTTGCCTATTCATTGATGCCTGGCTATCTTGAGTTACGTAATCACATATTTTACATCTTCAAACAATCCCACTTCCCTCCATTATCCCTGAGCCATTGGAGCGAGCTGCTGACGCAATTCCAGTTCTACCTTGCAATGCCCATCCCCTAGTACAGTAGGCTAATCTCCAGATCTAGCAATTATTCAGACAGTCCAACAGGTAATCTCATCTGCTGACAAATATATGTGCATAAATCTTCTGGAATGATTTTATTTGGCAGAGACATATGTGCAGGCAGATTTATGTCTGGATAGCCACAGGGTTTAAACCAATTATATATCTATTTTTTGCTTGACCTCTTTTCTGTTGCCCGGGCTCCTCACTGACTTATCTCAGATCATTGTTCCCTATTGGAGTGCTGCTGCCCCCATGGGAACACCAACACTCATAAGTACAGCTACTTACAATTTCTGGAGTTATGAAAATTTAAAAACCAAGCGTGGCTGCCCCCTATGTCTTTCCTCTCACTAACCCAGTATCTTGGTTTATCACTTTCCACTTGTTTTGATCCCTGGGCAGACGGACACACTTGCAGAACAGAGCATGAGGCTACAGTCAAGCAGCCATTTTTATTTCTACAAATGTCTAGGGGGTTGGTAAGGTTTGATGACTTTCTTGAAAATCAGTGGAAAGCTAGTTTTCCACTTTTTTTATTATCTTAAAAATAACTTTGAAAAAAAACCCAAGTCAGGTGGCATAAAGAACTTGGGTGGCATTGAGGGAAAATACCTTGGAAGTTCCTGGATGCTTTTGGAGACCATATAAAGGAATAGATTGCCTATTCTGCTAAACTTAGACAAGACCATTCCTTTGCCTTAATCATTGGTGTCACAATTAGTGGTTCTTTTTGGTTACTGAATAGCAGAAGAATCAGTTCCTTTCCTATCAAGATCTTCTACAAAAATAACCTTCACTGAAATTCCATAATGCAGCATTTATTGTACCAGCTCCCCCCCCCAAAAAAAAATTAGAATGATCACCAATCCCTACAGCATACACTTGTATCGATGTGATGCTTTGTTTTATAAGAAGTAAAGAGAAGCCACCCTATTTATTTTAATAGAGAGATGACTTGATGCTCTGCTCAGAGCACTTCTATAGCCAATACTATCCATTCAGAGTCACATAAGCAAAACACCAAACTCTAGTCGGGTTCATCTGGATTTATTGATAGAAAAATGAACTGTGATTTGTCCTGGTTGTGTGAAGGAAGGCGACACTTATTTCTTCAGCCTTGCTGCTTCCCTTGGGCCACAATTTCTCACCTCCAGTCACCCATGCAGCAGCCCAGACTATTCAACAACATTGGAAATAAATCACAAATTTCAGCTGGCTTCACTTCTTGAGACTTCACAGAAGGAACAGCCAGTCCCGTACCTCCATGAATCTTTGTTACAAAGGAAGCATTTTTAATGCAGTTCACATACTCCTGTGTCTAAGGCCCTTTAGTATGTGAAACAACGTGGCTAGGAAGATCAGCCTACAATAGCTTTTCTCCCAACCCTCCACCACATTTCTTTGCTGATTCAGTACACACAGGATGTGTCCTAACTTTCTGCTCCAGAATGAAGATAAGTCAAGGGACAGCCTGTACGCTGAAGCAGATTTGCTCGCAACTCAAACATTCAGACCTAAAGAAAAATAAACTGCTGGGAGGAGGTCAACACAGCACAAGGAAAGAGTGTCCTCTCCTCTGACGTTTCAAGGCACACAGGTGAGACATAGAAACATGAGATTCTTTCAATTTATGAGGGCTTTAGAAACTGAAGGGCACCAGTTTTAGCTCTCCAACTTGATTCACACTTGAGGTGAACCGGTGGGAATTTTTTGTATGGGGCTCCTCTCTTTCATTCTCTTTTGTGCATGTCTTTAATCATTTTGAAGCCAAGATTTGGGCACCGATGCTGAGGCCAATAGTTTGAAAAAAGGAGGAAGCCTGGAACCTGAAGAAATGCCACTGTCTCCATTTGAGGCAGCCTACAGAAGCCATTAAAGTGCGGGAGGAAATGTCGCAGTGGTTTGCCCTAGAAGCAATAGCTCTAAAGGAGACAATTCACAGCTCTGAGTGGTGCTCACCTTGGGCTTACCAATGTCTTATGCACATTCAACTGAGATTCTAACAACAAAACACATTGGTCCTCCTGATGCACATGAGGGAAACGGTGCCTGCCAAATCCTGCAAAGGAACTTCCACGAATGCCAGAGTTCTGAAGATTGGCAAAAGATCAGAAGTCTAAGTCATCTGATTCAGTCCCACCACTGCTAGGGAGCTCTTCCTGGTTGCGCCCCCACACAAAACGATAGTTGTCTTCCAGTTGGCGTTGCCGTCGTTGTTCTTTATGTGCTTCCTCTGTGCCCTGGATCTAAGAAACAAATACCAAAGCAATCAAACAGACAGACAGACCCACCGTATAAGGCAGTGATGGCGAACCTTTTAGAGACCGAGTGCCCAAACTGCAACCCAAAACCCACTTATCGTCGGGTGCCGGGTGGGTGTGGCCATTGGGTGTGGCCCATTGGGTGGGCGTGGCTGCGGTGGTAACGGCAGACTGGGTGGGACTAAAAAGTTCAATCAATCAATTCCAACTTTGCAAGATCTTTTTTTTCCTGCAAGAAGTTGAAATTGACTGATTGATTGAACCTTTTTTTTTTTTTTTTGCACACGGCGGCGGAGGCCGAAAGTGGAAAGGTTTTATAAAACCCAGCTGAAGGCCTAGGACTGGGGCGACGGCGCGCGTGCCCACAGAGAGGGCTCTGAGTGCCGCCTCTGGCATCCGTGCCATAGGTTCGCCACCACTGGTATAAGGCAAAACGGAAGCTAACTTTTGGGCAAAGCTCTCTGCTGCTCTAAGAGGAAAAACCTAAAGGCATGGGGCTCTTTCCCTTTCTTCTTCAAAGGGGCTGAGAAATGCTGCCAGTATTTCACTGGGATTAATTTATAGTAACATACTGAAATGCACGGGAACACTCCAATTCCATTTTAAAATCTGATCTGGTTTTTCACCGTTGCCACCTTCAAGAGTGTTCCAGAATTCACCAACTGGTTCTTCTCTGACAACAAGCAAGAAGTGGGATGCAACATTACACAAAAAGAATCCTTCTCAAATGATGAGATCTCTCCCTTTCTTGCTTGCTGTCCTACCCTTGCCCCCTCAAACTTGGAGGGCTTTCTTGAGAAACTCCTGGTCAGAGTTGTGCTTCACTGCCACAACGCACACAAAATGCTGCTCTCCCAATAAAATCACTAGAGCCAGCCTCCTAGCTTTTTATGCTCTAAGCAACATTCCCCCCCCCCCATTATATCAGCGCTGATGTCAGCCCTTACCAAAATATTGAAGAAAATGTCTTTGAGGTTCTTGGTGTCTTCTTCTGAGAGCCAATGGGTGTCATCGTCATCTCCAAAACCACCAGTTGTCACAATCTTGATTTCAATTTTGCCTGCCAATCATAGGGAATCAAACATTAATGACAGCCCCAAGAGCCTTGCAATAATCGCCTTTAATGTATTGCCCTCTTGCTATTAGGAAAAACAGGGCAGCTCCTAAATAAGAGAAGCAATATCATAGCAAAAGATAAAGCTACTAGAACAGGGCTTTTCAACCAGTGGTACGGGTACCACCTGTGGTACATTGGCACCTGGCAGGTGGTATGCAACCATCTTAGAAAAGTGGTAGCGGGGGAGGGGAATGAGCTGAACGGGTGGCAGCACCGCACAAGCCTGAGAGAGAGAGATGGCTGGAGCTGCAGGGCTGTCAGAGCTCAGCGGAAGCGCCAGGATCAGTGCCGCTTTCCAGCTGATCGGTGTTTCTTTGGGGCTGTCAGGGGTCAGTGGAAGCGCCAGGATCAGCACCAGGCTCCAGCTGGAGCTCAGCGCTGATCCTGGCGCTTCCACTGAGCCCAGAAGAAGCGCCAATCAGGGTCTTGTGATTTACATTCAGATGCTTGGCAACTGATTCATATTTATGACAGTCACAGTGTCCCAGGGTCATGTGAAGTGACCAAAACCTGCTGCAACCACCCAGCAGACGGGGGGAATAAAAACCAAACACCACCCCACCCCACCCCCGCTGCCAAACCAGCCAGGCAGGCAGGTGTCTTGCTCAGCTGTGGCTTGGGGGGCGCTTTTTTCAGTGCCATTGTAACTTCCAACAGTCACTAAGCGAACTGTTGTAAGTCAAGGACTACCTGTACTTCATCACTTTTTTCCTTTTTTTTTTGATCATCAAGTTTTTGACACCTTGCTAGGCGACTGGTGGTACTCGGATATTGCCATATCCTAAAAGTGGTACAATGGGTGAAAAGGTTGAAAAGCCCTGTACTAGAAGACTAACCTGGCTCCAGCCTCAGGCCCAAACCCAATGTCATCTTAAATTTGTGACTGTCATTGACCTGTAACTCTTCCCTGCTTCTCTCACTATAATCTGTCAGCAGAGGAAATGTCGCATGATACTACTGCCAACAAGCTGATTGGAGGCAAGCAAATACTGAGCACACTGAAATGTTATTTGCTAGAAATAAGAAATGAGTTGGCACATCCTGGATGCTTATGCTTACACTGACCTTAGAGCACCAAGCACCTATGAAAAAAAAAAACCAGTTCAGGGAAAGTGAGGTTGGGTTAACCAGGTCTTCAAGAGCTATATAATAAAGAGTTTGGAAGGGAGGGAGGGATTGGCAGGGTCACAGGAAGGCTAATCCAAAATCATTAAGCGTGTTATTCAAAGAACAAAATCCTGCCATTTGCTCAATCTATATTCTTTGTTAGGTCAATAAAGCAACCAAACATTTTAAAGCTACAGTCTCAGGTAATAAATTGGTAGGAAGCGACAATGCTTAGAATAATAAAAAAAGCACTTAAAGTAACAAAAAAAAAGCATGCATCCTAGGCAAACGGATTCTTGGAAAACTGTGAAAAACCTGTTATTTCTCCACAGAGAAATAATTTGATTTATTAATGAGCAGACTCCACAAAGCAAACAGTTGTTGTAACACTAGATTGTGACGAATATTTTCAGGGGACGAAAAGCAATTACTTCATGATCCAGAAAACTACTTTATTGGCAGCCTGAGGCTCCCGAGTTCCTTCTTTGTGGTTCCTGGAAACCAGCTAACTCTGCTAAATCTCAATGCTTAATTTCTCACTATTTTAACCCTGAATTACCTATATGCATGGCATAGGCTCTTCCCCATTTTACATCCTTGTCCTTCTGCTGTAGCCCTCCATCTCACCCTGTAAGTAAATTACTAGCACCAAAAGGTTATCCATCTCAGTCTATATCAGGGCTTCCCAAATTTGTGAGGTGTCCCCTCTCTCTTGGAGAGGTGCAGACAGAGTCCAGAGCAGATGTAAATAACCTTTTAGTTGTATATTGTTCCAATAAATCCACCTTTCCCACCTCTTATTGTTCATTTATCTTCATTTGGTTGTTTGGATTTTTAGGGGAGGTATGTACATTAAAATTATAATAAAGGGAGGTGTGATGCAAAATGTTTAGGAATCTTTGGTATACATCATGCAAAATGTATAGTCAATATTATATGATTTAGTTTACTAAAGTATAAATATATAAGACTGGGGATATATGTAAGCTCTCTACACTCCCTATTCCCTCCCTGTTTTCAATTATTTTTGACAAAACCTGCCTCTATCCAGCATTACGAAATCCTGCCACTGGAAGAAAGCATCATCATTATTCTTCAAAGATCTTTTTATTTCCTTTACAAAATTAAGCTTGCGTTTGTGTGTATGTGATGTGTCGGAAATATATATATATATGTACATACACTGTACATACAAATGTACATGTTTGTGTGTTTATGTATATACATTGTTTGATAAATAGTTCACTGAAATTACTCTTCAATAAGTTTATATTTTAGAAAAAAGATGAATATTATATTTTGACTTTAGAAAATTATTTTCAGTATACATCTGTTTAAGACAAAATACTTAAATGGGCAAATTTATTAAAAAAAAAAACCAATACCAAAAAGGTCACAGATGGCAAATTCTTGGAGCTTTGGGAATGGTGGTTTATTTTATCTTCTCCTTTCTCTTAAGACTTACAGAGGTTTATCTGCACCTCAAAGAGCTAATCAAACAAAACTCTCCACCATTAATGATACAGCTTTGGAAAATAGTACCTGGTCATTAACCATATTCTAAAAAGAGTAAACTAAGGTACATGTGGCACTTTCTGCCTATAGGATTTATGTCCTTTGGATTCATTTTAAAGTTTCATTTAAAGGGTAATATCTTACACTATTCATTTCATTATTTCCTGCCTGGTAATTAGCAGGACTCAATATACCTCGCATGTTCTTTTTTTCTCTTTAAAGAAGGACTGACATAAATGATAAATTGCATATCTTGAGTGTTCATAGGTACTGAGTGTGTACAGATAATACCATCTGTGCCCTTTTAATATTTTTAATGAGATGCTCTCACTGGCAGTTCTGTTCTACAGTCAACTTCCAAGCAGAGGCCTTTTCTAGCACTGGTACTTACAATCATGGGATCTGAAAGGCAAGGATACAACTTGGGATTGTTTGTACATGGGAAGAAAGATAATAAGAGGAGCTAAAAATGCTTGTTCTACCAGTCAATAAAAGTCTCTCCCAATTAGCCTCATTACAGAAAAAAACATGGGCATTTTTGGCCTGAAAAACTTTCCTAGAAAATCAATCAATCAATCAACATAATGAAGTAACCAGCTTAGCATTCAGATGTCCATGAAATTGCGCAGCTTGCAATTCCGGACCCCTGGCAACCTCGTGCCCTTGACCACTCTGTCCTAGAAAAGCCCCTGACAAATCAGATAACCTCCACCCCCAGCCTAAACACGGACTTCTATTATGACCCTCCACCCCACCCCAGGGAGCATGACTGCATTACCTTCTGCCTTCAGGCCTTCCTTCTCCAAGAGGTCCTTAACCACACTCTCTATGTGGCGCAGCTGTGGGTTGTCCCTGCTCATCTCTTGGACTCGCAACTCCTTCTGCTGAGTACCACCTGGCTTTACTTTAGTGACCCTGACATTCACGCGCCCATCTGGGTCGCCATCTGAGGTAAAAAGGGGGACAGAGGCATGTCAGTCTGCCAGCATTTCTGACAGGGAAGTAAAGTGCAAAACTGCCAGGTGCCCACTAAGCAAGGCTGTGTACAGTCCGCCCATAAAATAATGATATTCTAGCCACCCAGTAGCTCCAGTAGACTCTGGGCAGCTTACAAAATACAAATGCAATGAATGGTATGAAGCTCCCACGTGCCAATTTAGTTACACCTGAATAAAGTATTATTATTGTTGTTTACATAATGCGTTTGAGCAGAAGACTGAGGCCTTCAAAGCATTTCAACACTTTTGCAAAAGCAGAAGGTTTCTAGACAGCAGAGGAAAAGGAAGGCAAGAAGTCCCAGGAGGCTGGCAAGCTGACCAAGACAATACCACTTCTGACCATTAAAACTGAATGCAATTCCCTAGTAATATATTATTCAGAGCTCATAAACCTCTTAGTTCTAATGCCTGCCCAAGAATATGAAAATCTGTCTTGGCTCTTAAAACACTAGAAAGACTGCAGACTCTACCAGATAGGCTGCATTGAGCTGATAGTTCAGAAGTCATACAGATCTTAATAACAGAGTTGAGAAGCCAGGGATTCTAGACAAATGCCAAGTCAGCAGCGTTGCTGAATTGCAAAACCCAGCTTAAGAACCAAAAATACATTCTTGCCCTCAAGGTCTGTAGATGTCTACATTATAGAATATTAAAAAGAAAAGAAAAAGAAAAGAAAATAGGAACATTGACCTGGGTGACCCAAACTTCATTGAGCTGCTTTGTCCCTGATTAGAAGGAACAAAATGCTGGAGAAAGAAAGCCAAAATAGAAGCATTTATGCATAGCCAAGCCAAAATCAAGCTCAAGAGCAGTTCTTGAAAAAGACAAATATAGAGAACATTTACCATGAACAAAGGTCAAAATAATTTTAAAGCAAAGAATTATTCCTCTTGGAACGGAAAAGAAGCAAGCCATTAACAGTGTTTTAAAGAAAGCAATTTCTGAGGGAGCTGATACAATACTTCATTGGGAATTGCATGCTCTCATCCATATGAATCTTGGTTCCCACAACTATCATGCTGTCCCTTACTCAAATCTAGACTAATGTTTAAGAAATAATAAACCCATCTTAATACAAACAAAATGGGCAACATCAAACATAT
Source organism: Protobothrops mucrosquamatus (assembly GCF_001527695.2). Lineage (NCBI taxonomy): Eukaryota > Metazoa > Chordata > Lepidosauria > Squamata > Viperidae > Protobothrops > Protobothrops mucrosquamatus. The sequence goes on along the minus strand of NW_015386858.1, from coordinate 83,677 downwards.
TGATATAGACACAGATCTTCTCCTGTGCTGGATGAAACAACTAGATCTTAATTGCTCTCCTGAAATTCAGGAAGGAAGGATGCAGATCTTCCATGGGAAGGGTCTATGGGGGTGGCAAGTGAAAATACTTGCTTCCAAGGCCCCATCAAATGACCATCTCCTACAGAGAGGACATGGAGGGAATGGACCTGTATTCAATCTGACTGGACAGGCAGATGAATTTGTGGAAAAATATTCCCTCAGAGAATTGGGTCTGGAGCCACGTAGGGACTTAAAAATAGTAAGTGGATCATCTCCAGAAGCCAAGTGATAACCAACACAACTCCTGAAACATTGGGGCATCGGGATACACTCATCATTGTGCAAGCCACTGCATTTTGTACCTGGTGTGGTTTCTGAATGCTTTCTGAAGGCAGCCCCATTTAAAATGCATTACAATAATCCACACAGGAGATGATTACAGAATGATTGATTTTGAGCAAATCTTCCAAATGGTCACAACTGGCACAAATATTGTAGCTATAGAAGCCCGCCTAGCTGCAGCTAAGAACCATCTCTGAATGAGGGCATACTATTTATATATAATATAAATATTTATAATGTATATATATATATACTGCATATATAATTAATACCCCAAGAAGGACAAGATTTGACTTTAACAAGAAATTGTAGATCAATATTGTTACTTAGTGTTTCAAGAAAGAAAAAAGGAGGATTGGGCTTAGCTGATTTGAAATTATATTTGGCAGCCTGCTGTTTAGTCAGGATGAAAGAATGGGTGTACTAACAAACAGGAGGCCTTTAGAGTTAGTAGGGCATGATTTAACATTTGGGTGGCATGGATATTTATGGTATGGTAAAGCTAAGGTTAATGTAGATTAAAAAAAACATTTTGTTAGACATGCCATATTAAGAATATGGAACAGATATAAACTTAAGTTGTGTCCCAAAACACCTTTGTGGCTGACACAACAGGAAACATTTTATAGAAGAGAAATGATTATTAAACATAAATTGTCTTACTTGATACATTAGAATATTGTCAAGGAAAATGTAGAATAAAAATAAGAGAAGAACTAGTGGTAGAAGGTTATTCATGCCAATGGTTTTGGTATGTACAATTATTAGGAAGATTAAAAGTCGATAAAAGAATTGTTGGTTTCGAACAATGTAAAGCTGAATTTGAAACGCAAGGGTATAAAATGATACTCATATTATTGTTAAAATGTATAAATTTTAATTGAATATGAAACAGAAGAACAGGTGAAATAATTATGGTAAAATGAGCTAAACACTTTGGTTATAACAGACACAGGTATCAGTGGGAAAATGTCTAGTTGAAAGGACAGAAATTTATACTATGTTATAGTTTTAAAATGAATTTTATAAAATGATTTATCATTGATACATAACACTGGAAAAGCAGGGTAGAATGTATACAATGTATACAGTCGCTTCAAACGTAGGCTGGAAATGTCACCAACAAAAAGGTACATTTTATCAAGCTTGGTGGATGTGTAACAAGTCTGAAAATTTTGTAACATACAATAGTACAAAAGATTTTAAAGACTTGTTTACAGTTGAAACCAGAGAGTTCACATTTGGAATTAGTGGATAAGCAGCCGGAAAAAAAAATATGGAGCTTTGTTTTTATATAGGATGTCTGCAACAAGACTATTATGTGCACAAAGATGGAAAGATTTGACTTCATCCACAGTGGAGAAATGGATAGTGAAGATGTTGGAACTTGCGGAGATGGCCAAATTGACTGCTTTAATTAGAGATATAACACTGTCTAAATTTAATGATGACTGAAAACCCCTTATTGGCTTTTTGCAGGAAACAGAAAAAATGGTGTTATAATATATGGATTAGAATAAAAGTAATAGACTGCAGAGAGAATGTACACAATGCTGCAAGCACAGAGTAAAAGGTTATTTTATATTTGTCACTGCTGTACAAGAAAATCAGAAGTCATTTCTTTATCATTTTGATTTCTGCACCTTTGCTTTGCGCTTTACTGCTTTACTTTTTCCTCTTTTTTCATTCTTAATAATTAGTTCTTGCTAGTTTTTATTCTGCATTAAAATTTTTTTAACAAAAAATTGTTTTAGAAATGGGAAATGTGAATATTATTCCATTGAGAGTCAAAGATGGTATTTCCCTGGAATCTTTGACCTATAAATAAAAGCCTTTGTCTTGAAGAGATGCCTCTTCTTCTCCATCTCACCCTGATGGCCTCCAAAGCCTGGGACAGAAACACTATCGCATTATTTGCCTGGCCCAAGCCGAGATGTAGAGCTGATATATATCAACCTACTGATGATTCTAGATCTGTGCAAATGTATAGCTACCTCCAGCGGTTTCGTTAGGTGTTACAAAGAAGTGAAGAGAGCCCAGAAGCACTTCACAATATAGAGGTCTCTGGGCAGATCTTTCTCCCCACCGCCAGCTGGAACTATCTGCCAGGAAGGAGAACTACTGCAAAGCAGTGCCACCCAGCTCCAATCCAGCAGAGGTGGTCGAGCAGGATACCCTTGCCAATCAAATGAAACTATTAGGAGGATTTTTAGCTACCTTACCTTGATCTTTGATCAGCTCCAAGGAAGCCATCCCTTGGTGCTGTTTAGGGCAGATAATGCCCCCTGCTGGTTGATTCAAAAACATTATCCAAATTATCAACACTCAAGATAACATTGATTTCGTTGCTTCTGGATCATACCAGGACTTGGCTTTGGTGGGTTTTCTTTAGCACTATTGCTCTCCACGACTGCCTCCTCCCGTTCTTCCTCTGCCGTCTCCTCCTCCTCCTCCTCCTCCTGCTGCTGCTTTTGAACCTTTTCTTCTTCTTGTGGGGCTTGGCCAGGATCCAGCTTGTCAATGAGTTTATTGAGGGTAGAAGCCAAAGACTTGGAGGCTTGTTTTCGGTCAAACTCACCTTTCAGGCTTTTTGTTCCCAGTTCGTCCTCAACCTGTTGGTAAGCAATAACGGATTACTAGATCAGAGTTCTTCAGAAGTATCAGAACTGAATCTGATGCAGGTAGTCCTCGACTTACGACCATAACGGAGCCCAAAATTTAGGTTGCTAAGCGAGACGGTTGCTAATTGAGTTTTGCCCCATTAGCAAAGACCTTTCTTGTCACAGTTAAGTGAATCACTGCACTTGTTAAATTAACACAGTTGGTAAGTGGATCTGGCTTCCCCATTAATTTTGCTTGTCAGAAGGTTGCAAAAGGTGATCACCCAGCCCCGGGACACTGCAACTGTCATAAATATGAATCAATTGCCCAGCATCCGAATTTTGATCATATGGCCTTGGGGTTGCCGTAACAGTTATTAAGTGTGAAAAATGATCATAAGTCAGAAATCACTTTTTTCAATGATGTTGTAACTTCACCAAATGAACTGTTGTAAGGACTACCTGTACTTGTTTGTTTCTTCAACAGGTTTTTGGCAATTCAACGCAAAACACGGATTCATGAAGCAATTTAAAGGACATTTTTAGAGACTGTGAAAATACACATCCCCTTTTAAAATACATCGCAAGAGTGTGGGAGAAGGAAAAAAAATGTGGAATGGGAATATACCGTTACCCAGCATCTATTTAGAGGTAAGGAGGGAAAGGTACAAGAAGTACAATGCTTGCTACCCTTCCTGCTGTAAACTCATCAAGACCCTTAATCTATTGAAGAGATAATAGATGCAATGAGGCTTTATGTGTGCAGTTCTCATCATAATATTTAAAATCCCCCCCAGTCAGGGTTGAAAACCATGTCATAAGCCAACCTCAACTGAGAAGGCTCTGAAGGCTCTGAACACACACACACACCGAATTAGAGGGAAACAAGCAAGCAAACAGAAAGATACAGAAAGAATGGGACCTACTCTTCTCCCTCAGGCAATGTATAGGACAGTGATGGCGAACCTTTTAGAGACCGAGTGTCCAAAAACCACCCTGCCCCCGCCTGCAGGGCCACCCACCACCTCCACGACCCACCGCAGATCGCCCAGACGGCCCAGCAGAGCCATGTGGCCACGCCCTCCACCAGCGCCCCGCAGCATTATCTGCATGTGACAAGGCTTGAGGGCGGAGTCTTGTCCCCACTGCCCGGCTGCCATGTCCTTGGCTGTGCTGCTCCACGCGGGCCGCACCCGGCAGCGACTCTCCTCTGGGGGGCTGCTGGTGAGGAGAGGGCCGTGGGAGGAGGCGGGTCTGGGGCAATGGCGCGTGTGCCCACAGAGAGGGCTCTGAGTGCCCCCTCTGGCACACGTGTCATAAGCTCGCCACCACTGGTATAGGATATGTAGGGCTCTGGGAAGCTTGCTACTATGTGAAGGGTGCATTTTACTGGACAATCTTGCATTCGTTCAATATTTTATAGAATTTTTTTTGCTTTTCCTCTGCAATCTTTTCCTTGAAGCCCTCTCTCCTGCCCAACCTAGGATTTCTTTTTATGTGGTATGGAAGGAAATGGGAATGCAAGGATTGGGAATACTTAGTAATGGTCCCATCACTCTTTTGGGAGGGAGAAATCAGAAGGTTGGACTGAAAAATGGAGCTAGTCCAAGAGATCCTGACCTCATCAATGATGTTGTCAAACTCCTTCTCCATTTCGGTTTTCACTTCTTCCTTCAGCTTGGCCATTTCAGACTTAGGTAGCAGAATGTCTTCCAATTCCTTCTCAAATTTCCCTAGTAGATCTTCTTCATCTTCTTCATTCTCCTGAGCTCCATCTTCAGGGTGTCCCGCTTCTGGGTCTGCCTTAATTTCGGGTGAGCTTTCTTGCATCGTGTCTTCAGATTCACCAGCCTTCTCTTTGCCCTAAAGGGACATGGGGGAATTCAGAAACTGCAATGGGAGAAGAAGCAGCATCTGGTCAACCCATTCAGTCTAACTGTCAGCTCAAGTTAAAATGCTTTTAGAGCCACCATCAGATAAAAGGTGGAAAAAGGACTTCCAGGCATTGTGGGTTGGTGGGCACATTCAGAAAGGATCTTGGGTATACAAATCAGCTGTTCTGAGGAAACAAGGCCAATTACAAAATATTTATTTATTCATTCATTTGTTTGTTTATTAAATTAATTGGCTGCCCATCTTACCACAGGGTAACATTTTACAAAATATTGTAAACTCCCCCTCTCTCTTTCTATGTGCATTGGTGTGAATGTGAATCTATGAATGGCCAGTATTCTACTGTCTGAGACTTATAGAAATTAAAATCCAAACCATCAGCAGGGCACCAAGATGAGGAAGATTGCTCAGTGTAGTACATGGGCAAAAGAGACTTTTATCATATAGTAAACTGAGTCTGTTTAGGAAATCCAACTAGAAAGCCTTACCTTCTGGGCATTCGCCTTCATCTCCTGAATAAACTGCACCAACTCCCCGGGGTTTCGAATAACTTTGAAATGTATCTTTTTCTTAAAATCTGGAAAAATACGGACAAAATGAATGTAATTTATTTGGAAATCAGATACCTGCAGGAAACAGGTATACAGCACCTAGCAATGTTCAGTTCTGCAACCTGCATCAACTGTATGCAAATTTGATTGTATCTATTTGTATAATTCTGTGTCTGCAGAGAGATGGAAGCCCCACCTTTTCATTAGGCTTCCTTCTCTGCACCAGACATAGTTTATATCTGCTAAACAGATGCCTTCACTGGCTTTGTTTGTGCAAGGAAATGTGGTGCAATTGTCACTCTACATCAGACATGTCAAACTCGCGACGTCACATGATGTCGTGCGATGTATCGGAGCTTTTTCTCCATTGCCGGCAATGGGGTGGGTGCGGTTTCCTGGTGACGCATCCGGCCCACGGGCCGACAGTTTGACACCCCTGCTCTACATGTTCTAGTTGACAGGTCCTCAACCCCCAGGCTGCAGACCATAACTGGGCTGTGAGCCATTTGGAACTGGGCCACAGAAGAGATTGGCGAGCGCACCCCCACTTGCATAAGCAGTGGGTGCACATGTGGGCCTGCCATTCCCATAAATGGAGCTGTGCACACACACTTGCTGGCCACTTGCACGGTACCATCCCCCCCCAGGTCTGCAAAGCCGAAAAGGTTAGGGAATTCTGCTCTAGTTACCTCATAGTTTCCTATCCCTATAATAAAACAAAGTTCAGTACTGACTTCCAGTTTTGCGCCATAGTGCATGGCCATGGGATAGCAAAGCTCTGCTCCCTGCGGCCAGTTTCGTCCTGACAGGGGAACCCTAAATAGGTCTGAAGTTGCCCCAAAGAGGTAACCGTGAAGGTGGGGCGCTGTGTTGATCACGAAACAACAGCAGTCGTTTTGTTCGATCGGGGGAAGCCCTCCGACTTGACAGGAGAAAGGCTAGCGTGTCAGCATCTAGCCCAAGGGTTCCCAACCGGGGTGCGAGACAATATTCCAGAGGGTGCGAAAACTTGGGTTTTTAAAATTATAGTGTATATGCATAATTCGTTGTAAGGGGTGCAAGAATATATCAGAAGCATTCTAGGAGTGCGGGATATAGAAAAGGTTGGGAGCCACTGGTCTAGCCCAAGCTACTTGCAGCCGAAGTCCAAGAGCACGAACAAGAACATTGGTGAACAGCATGCTTGGAACTGATGAGAATATCAATCTTCTCTCTTCTATCTACTAACTGAATCCTTGGGAAAGCCCCCCAAAGAAAGAAAACCTCCAAAAGTGAAGGGAGGGGATTATATCCCCATTCCCTCATAGATGGAAGCAGCGAATTAATTCTAAGGGGGAAAGAAATAGACTGAAATTAAATTTAAAATACTACAGTCTGGACAAATCTAGAAACTAAAAAAACTGCTAAGACTACACCTAAAACGGTTTTAATGAAATTATAAAAAATATATAATAATAATTTTTTGTCTGAAAAAAACTAGAAAATTAACAACTATTCACACCTTGTGAAGAATCAGAGCACAGAAGAACATCAATAATAATGACTCAGAAACTGGCAAGATATCCAGAAATGAAGAATAATCTGTTCCCTTAAATTTTAAATAACCTTGTAGACAGCTGGGAACAAAGAAGAGCTGGCCCAGCCATAAAAAAGTGTCTGAAAGAAAAATACCTGGACTTTTGACTAAATTTAAGAATTGTTTAGAGAAAAAGAAAAACTTTGGCTCTTGGCTAATCTTTTAGAGGAGAATCTATAGGAAGGACTTAAGGTGGCTTAACATACTGAATTGCAATTTTGATTGACTGATAATTAACCCTTGAATTAAAATATTGATGAAAGACTATTTGAAGGGGGGAGACAACATGGATATTGTACACTTATCAAAAAATTACAGGACACCACTCTCAATATTCACTCCTGAAAGATTTAGCCTGGAACATCAAAGACCCTCAGAAGCAATATTTCAAGGCAAGACAAATACTTTCCAAGAGGAAATGTACACAGATGACAGATACTTTCCAAGAGAAAATGTACACAAAATGACAGATACAAATGACAATAGATTTCAACCACGAGGAAATCCAGAACCAGTTTGACAACATAAATAAACCCATCTGCTGATGACTTAGTGCTGACACTAGCTCAACCGATAGACTCGGTAAGGGACTTGGTGGAAATTATAGCCCAGTATGGGAAAGTTTTTGGTTTCAAGGTAAATAATAATAAGACTAAAATATTACCGAAAAATATGTCTATGAAGGATAAAGATATCTTAGTTAAGTTGACAGGTTTTGAAATAGTGAGAAAGGTAAAATACTTGGGAGTTTATATTACAGCTTCTAATGTTAAATTGTATAAAAACAATTATGAGACATTATGGGTAAAAGTGCAAAATGACTTAAATGATTGGAAAAAATTACAGTTATCTCTGCTGGGGAGAATCTCAGCAGTGAAAATAAATATTCTTCCAAAGTTTCTTTTTTTGTTTCAAATGATACCTATTTTGAAAAAAGATGCTAATTTGGAAGAATGGCAGAAGGGGATTAATACGTTTATATGGGCAGGGAAGAAACCAAGAGTTAAGTTTAAGATTATACAAGATGCATGGGAAAGAGGAGGACTTAAGGCGCCGAATCTAAAATTGTATTATGACGCGGTGGTTTTAACATTGATTAGTGATTGGCTTAATTTAACAAACAAAAATATACTTTGCCTTGAGGGATGGGACCTATTATTTGGTTGGCATGCATACTTAATTTATAATAAGAAAGTAGATCAAGTTTTTAAAGCTCATATTCTAAGAAGTGCTTTATTACAAGTTTGGAAGAAATATTATTATAGATTAAATTATAAAATTCCCATTTGGGCGATTCCAGGACAAGCAATAGAGGGGTATCTAGAGGAGCTAACTTGGATATAATTTCTTATAAGGAATTACTTAGTTTGGTAGGACAGGATTGGCAAATTAAATCCTTAGCAGATTTGAAGCAAGAAAATATTGTATATTCTTGGTTTCACTATAATCAACTGTTAATGAGATGGAACTTAGATCAAAAAGTTGGTATTACCTTGCAGGATGTGAATCTGATAAAACAGATTAAAGATCAAACTCGAGCCCACATAAAGAGAATTTATAATGTTTTGATAGAATTGGACTCTGAAACGGAATTAGTTAAAGATTGCATGGTAAAATGGGCTCAAAATATTCAAGAATCGATTTCATTGGAAATATGGGAGACAATTTGGGTTAAAAATGTNCAACTTATTTTCATATTTGGTGGACGTGTAGGGATATAAAAGCATTTTGGATTAAGATTTGGTGGAATATTCAAAATATTTTTAAGAAAAAGATAAAGTTTACACCGCAGTTATTTTTGCTAGGTATTATGGAAGATTTGGATGCTAAAGAAATGAATTTGATGTTGAATCTTATAACAGCTGCAAGATTACTGGTAGCACAATATTGGAAGAAAAATTCTTTGCCTACTATGGAAGAATGGAGAATTAAGGTGTCTAATTTAGCAGAAATGCCAAAAATTTCCGCTTATTTGAAGGATCAGTCTCAAGGAAAATATATTTTGGTTTGGAAAAGATGGATTGATTATATTCAGAAAAAATACGAGATTGAAAAGTATTACTTAGCTTATGAGTAAATTTTAGATTATTATTAATAGTTTATTATGGATGAATTTATATTATTTTTAGTAATAATGTTTAATTATATTATTAGTAATTATATTTTTATTTTGCTGGTAAAGTGTTAAGATTTATCTATTTTGTAGAGTTAAAGTATGTTTGGATGGGATTTGATTGTAGTATATCTGGGTAATGTTATTTAATTTATCATTTTGTTTTTATAACCCTGTAACCAGCTCTGGGAAGTGAAGGGGGGAAGGGGGGGAGGGAAGTGGGATATGGTATGGAAAATTATTTAAAACTTTTAATAAAAAAAACAAAACATAAATAAACCCATCTCCAATCTAAATCTACAATCAAAAAACACTCAGAAAATGATGGCGAATGAACAAACAAATCAGATAACAGAATACAAATTGGGAGAACATGATCATATCGACGAAGCTACAAATGGAAAGAATTACAATCCAACACAAACAGCAAAAAATCTACAAGACTTTGATATAACAATAAAAATGGAATGGACTATAGAATTCCCAGGAGAATCATTAGAGTTTGGGAGACAGAAAGTATATATCCTACCTATTCTATCTTCTGTATTCCCAACAATACTTGCAAAAACATAGGAACTGCCAGGTAAGCGGAATATATCAAGTTGGAAAGTTTTTCGCAAAAGAAGAAGGCTAGAGACAGATTCAAGAGATTTGACTCGCCCTACCAGATGGAGTATTACAATTCAATAAATTCAATAAATTCAATAAATAATAATAATAATAATAATAATAATAATAATAATAATAATAATAATAATAATAATAGTAATGGATAAACCCTTGTTTGAATATGGTTAAAAGAATAGAGAACTTTGAACATAAAGGGGCCCTATAACAAGGGGGATAAGAGATTTAAGTAATATAGTATGTTTTACAATATATGAAATGTAAAAATATTGGGATGATGTAACTTTTATAAATATAAGTGAAATATAAGCTGATCAGAAAGGATGTTATACCCAAATGTTATAAGATAGATAACACAGTATTTTTATAATACATGAAATATGAAAAAAAAAATGGGATGGTGTACTTCAATGGAAAAATTTGGATATTTGGATGTCTAACATAGAGAAAATCATGACTGATAAGAATGGATTGAATAAAAGGGGAAATTAAGCTTAAACAAAAATCACGAAAATAGGATGCATGGTGAACTAATGAGATGATGGTTATAAGAATAAAATAAAAATGTTATACATAGATGTTATCACTATCTGTATAAACATGAAAAAATGTCTATATTTAATCATTTATATACTGAAAATATTAAGAATTATATTTGTTTAAGGTTGAAGAAGAAGAATACAAATGGGAGAAGGAAAGATCAAAGAAATATATTATGAATTAATATACTAATTATGGAATTATCAAATGTAATCATTATTGACTGTTAATTATTATTGCCTTTTTTTTCTTTCTCAAATACATAAACCAAGACAACACACTGTACACCAGGCACTGGAGATTGTTATTGTTAAAAACCAATAAAATATATTTTTTTTAAAAAAAAAACTTCAACACTATGCTTTTCAGACGTGAGTTCACATATTGCCTTTCTCTTTATTTTTTTTCCAGCCAACATGAGGAAGTGATTGGAAGCTTTCATTTCATTTTGAGTAACTTAGGTTTAATGACAAAAGCATTAACACCAAACAGAAATGCAGAAAGATAACTGTTATGGTTCCGACATATGAAATTCTTCAAAGAACTGCGAGGCATTGTTCTTGCTTTGCTCAGATGTTCTTGCTTTGACAATAACATTTATCCATAACATTAAACTAGCATTTTTAAACCATGTTTGCTCCATTAAACTGTAAGAGGTGGAGCTCACATATCATGGTAGATCAAAGAAAATATATAATGGACAAGTCCTTTTCAAGTCTAATCACAGCTTCCAACTGAGCATAGCAGCAAAATGCAGTCAATTAAAAAGTGAAGAACACATTTCCCTTCTGTTCCTTGAGTTGGGAAAATGGAACATGGGCACAAAACGTTATAGCTTTACAGTATACCCAAGCCAAGCCTAGCCTGTCCCAGTTTTACCACTGCAAGTTGTTTTATCAAAGATTAAGAGAACATTTTTACAGATGGCATATTGCTCTGCCAATAATTTCTAAGAGAGACAAATTGTATAACAATAAATACTGGAAATTGTATGACAAAAAGACCATTTTATCATATGTGGTGGCTATGTAAAAAAACAAAAAAAACAACCCCAAAATATTGGGAAGAAATAATCAAAATATTCACCAAATCCTAAAAATAAAATTTTAACTGAAATCACAAATATGCTTATTGGGCATAATCTCAGAAAACATAAATGAACAGTCACACTTTGCTAAGTTATATCTGACAACTGCAAGAACAAATTTGACATTACACTGGAAAAGAGAAACTTTACCATCAATATCAGATTGGAAGACAAAAATGAGAGAATACAGAGTCATGGCAAAAGTGACAGGACACATCTATCATATTGGGCTAACCCAATTTAAGCAAGAATAGTTCCATTGTGTACTAACACATTACACGGCAAGGTAAATTTAGACATTTGGAACCTGGCTTTTAGAAAGTAAATTATCAGCCCAGTAAAAAATAACAAACAAAAAAACTTACGGTAAATAGATATTAGAATACTCTTCTATGTTCAATTAAAAGTATAAATGTTGAAGCTGTGGTCAGCGGTTGCAGAAACAAATGGAAAGGAAGCAGAAAATGCAAGTTTTCCCATTATGCTTAATAGTTGCTTCTCTTTGATTTGTTTCATTGACTATCTAATGTAGATTTCTTTTTCCTTTATATTTTACTATTTTAACAATTAAAATACCTGGGGGGGGATATTAAAAGTCAGTGTTGCTGCTAAATGAGCAGTTAGCCCCCACAGAGGTAATTAAATACATAAATGTGCTATATGAGTATTGTCAATGCTGAAAGCTAAGTGGAAAGCGTTCATATTTGCCTGAAGGTCAGTCCTTGCTGAGAAACAGAGGGGGTACACTGAAGTCCCAAATATGCTCTTAGCTGATCTCACTCCCATGGCATCCGTTCATAGAACACTCTCTAGATCAGGGGTCTTCAAACTTGGCCCTTTTATGACTTGTGGACTTGAACTCCCAGAATTCCTCAGCCAGGCATGCCAGGCATGCCTAGCTGAGGAATTCTGGGAGTTGCAGTCCACAAGTCATAAAAGGGCCAAGTTTGAAGACCCCTGGTCTAGATCCATCCACAAACCACTTTACACTTACCTGCCAGGTGACTGTCTGCTGTCTTCATCCCTGGTTCTTCCTCCTATAAAAAGGAGAACAGAGAAATGGTTTTGTTTTAAGCACTGCACATTAAAAACACTGCCTCAGAAATGAACAAGTTAGGATTTCCGAGTGACACATCTTTGAGCTTTGCCATTCATTCTGCCTGATGGATTTCTGATCTGGGTAATTCTTTCATCCCGGCTGATGTACTCAATTCAACATACTGGTTTTTCCCCCCCATACACATTGAAGCTGTTCTGTGTGTCTACCACTATGTCTCATTCCTAACTGTGCTATTATTAGTCTAGGGACCTCTATGTCTATGGAGATTCTCAGTCATCCAGGTCATGGTTGTCCCAAAGGTACTTTTTTCAAGAGGCAACTGGACTTTGTTTTTCTTTGAAGACGTTTCGCTTCTCATCCAAGAAGTTTCTTCTGCTCTGACTGGATGGTGGGGGATGGAAGGATTTAAATTCCTTGCAGACAGCTGGTCATTTGCATTCTTTTAGAGAGTCGTTGAGGCCACTTGGAGGTTTATCTGTGTCCTCAGGAGTCACCTGAATAGTACAAATGGGTGTGGAGCCTTCTTGGAACTGCTGAAAGGACTGTGTTGTAGACTAGAGATAGGTGATGTCGCATCCTTCTCCCTTTGTTGAGAGAGGGCTGCTCAATTTTGACACAGATGGCCACTTTGACCCCTCCTTCAAACCAGTAGTCCTCTCTGTCTAAAATGTGCACTTTGCTGTCTTCGAAAGAGTGGCCTTTGTCTTTTAAATGCAAATGGACTGCTGAATCTTGTCCTGAAGAGTTTGTTTTCTTATGTTGTGCCATGTGTTTATGAAGTGGTTGTTTTGTTTCTCCAATGTACAGATCTGCGCAACTCACTGCATTGTACTGCATATATCACGTTGCTCAATTTGTGTCTGGGTGTTTTATCCTTAGGGTGGACAAGCTTCTGCCTTACTGTATTCTTGGGTTTGAAGTGTGCATGTTTGTTGTGTTGGCTGAAGATCCTCCTGAGCTTTTCAGATATTCCTGCAAATATGGAATGACAACATTGCTTTGTTTATTGTTCTCTTTTTGTCTGTTATGGTGGAGTTCCTGCTGGGTCTTTTGGGGAATTTGATGAAGGCCCACTTGGGATAGCCACATGTTCTGAGGGCTTCCTTGATGTGTTTTTAGTTCTTTTACTTTCCCATCTTTGCTGGTAGGCAGGCCTTCAGCTCGGTGATGTAGGGCTCTGATAACTCCCAATTTGTGTTCCAGTGGGTGGTGACAATCAAAATATAAATATTGATCTGTGGGGGGAGGGGTTCTGTAAACTTCAATGCTAAGGCTTCTATCTTCCTTAATGTGTACTGCACAGTCCAGGAAGGCTATTTTTCTTAACATCTTCCTGCATGAATTTGATGTATCTGTCCACAGAGTTGATATGTTTGGTGAACGCTTCCAATTCTGTGTTTGATCTTGGCCCAAGTATCGTCCATATACCTATACCAGTGAGTGGGTGGAATTCCTGTGAAGGAGTTTAGGGCTTTGGTTTCCAACTCTCCATGTAAAAATTGGCCACAATAGGGGACACAGGTGAACCCATGGCATAGCCATGTTTTGTCTGTAGAAACCTTCATTGTATTTAAAATAGGTAGTGGTCAGGCAGAGGTCGAGCATGGCACATATGTGGTCTGGGCTGAGGTTGGTTCTGTCACCTAAAGTGCTGTCTTGCAGCAGTTGTTTCTTCACTAATGGAAGTTGTTGGAATGCAGGTGAAGAGTGAAGTCGCATCATAGGAAAACATGGTCTCATCCAGGTCCAGTTTTAGTTTCCAAACTTTGCTGGCAAAGTCCTGTGAATTGTTGATGTGATGGGTGGCGTTGCCAAATAAGGTGTTTAGATATTTTGCAATGTTGTAGGTGACAGAGTTGATGCTGCTGACAATTAGTCTGAGTGGAGTTCCTTCTTTGTGGATTTTGGGGAGTCCATATATGCATTGCGTGGCTCTCCCAGGGTAAAGACAGTGGTTTTGTGGCTTGTCGATGGCATTGCCCTTCAGTAGTTGTTGAAAAACCACCATTGGGACTAGGAACCTCTACTTTTTCTGCACCTTTCTTTAGCTGAGGTTGCTGTTCCTCAATAGGATTATCATACAGAATGATATTTAACCATAGAAAACATCTAACTTTAAAATCTTCAAAGGCTGTGTTCTTTGCCTTCTCTTTTTTAAAATAAAAACCATCAATTAACACAAAAGATGTTTTTATACCACCTAGATTATGGAATTCCCTCCTCTGTTGAAATGTGACAAGGGAATAGGAGCCACTGTTGTGCAGTTGTTAGAATGCAGTATTG